>NC_143389.1:3260278-3414577 GCF_980474605.1 Leiobunum rupestre
ATACTTTTTTTAAATAAAATAGACAAAACACGAATCAATGCGTAAGTAAAGAGTTTTATTTTAATAATTACCTTAGAAAAGAGTTTTCATTCAATAAAAACCGTAGTAAATAGTTGTATTTCAATAATTTAATATTAAATTATTATGTTCTATTTTAATAACGGGTGTTTTCGGATCACAACAATGCAGCGTGAAGGTATAAGGTGGGAAAGATGACAAAACGCGCCCTCACGCGTTTAAGGGTTTCCATTCGAACTCTCTCTTCTCAAACATAAGTGGGGACGCGTTTGTTTTCGAAAAGTTGGATATTTCTGGCTTTCCCGATTTTAAATTTTATTTCGCTTAGAATTAACGAGAGAACATATATAAGCGGAAAAATCACTGGCAGAGGGGCAAAGGATATTACACATTTGACAGGAATAAAATTAATCTCAAAGAAAGTTTATTAAATGGTTCAAAAATTGTTTCGCGCTTTCGCAAGGTTATAATAAAAGTTTCGTTGCTTTTGCAAAATAGATATCCTTTTCTATACGCCATATTTATGTTGTATAACAAATCTCTGGCAGAAAGTCCGTCGTGCGCAACTTTGAATAAGAAGTCGCGTCAGACAGCTTCGATCAACCACGACCCTCTTCTAACGAATTCTGTTTTCCAAATTTTAGTTCTAATCTCGTTGAGACAATACAGGTAGTTTTTTCAGTGGCTAATTTTACGGGATATTCGGAGTTATTTAAATCTAAGACATGCTGGGCTTTTTTGACTAAACGTTTCGCCGCAACAGAAAAGTCTTTTATATCTACGTAGTTCTGGCCAACGTCGGCCGCGTGGGATATTATGGTTCCCGACGCGCGCCGAAAACTGTTTTTGCAGAAGTAGATAGATGGTAAGTGAGCGACGCTTTAATTAAATTTTCTTCGTTTATACATTTGATAATTCACAACCATTTGAGGGTAGTTACCTCTGTTGTTCAATTTCGCGTATTAATGTCCTTCGCAAACAGGCAAGCACGTGGTTGTTCTATATACAGATTCAGTTTTATAGCACCAGAAGAACCTTTATATTATTTTAGCAGTTCCATTAAGGTTCATTTTATTAAATTAACTAATTGTACCGAGAGGTTACCTTGTTACCGCCACCTAGCGCGCTAATTGCGCTTTAAATGAATTTAAATTAATTAATATGTACACTTTTCAATCCTTTCTTACACATCATTTTTTACATTGTCTCATTACTCGAGGCTAGGTACTTTGCATTAAACACTACACCCAGAATCTTGAAGACGGCCATTGCTTATGTTTACCGGCATATCTTCACCAATTTGGCAATGGCCTAACTCTTCTCAAATTATTTAAGACTCGTGTCTGGCCAAGTACAGTAGCGTTCCTCCTTCCCTACTGCTTCTTCAACGTAGTCTAAGATCACGATTGACGAAAGTGACGTCATCAGCGTGGGTCTGATCCTCGACCACGGCACTGGAAGAGGAAATGTCTCTTAAAATGGGATTCGAATGGATGTTATGTGCGAGGGGCTAACCACTCTTAGAAAGTCTGTACACCGGATTACGCTTAGATTAGCACTGCCAAAGACAGGGACTTCAAAGATTACGCGTAATCTCATTAGTACAGTCGAAGGTACGGCTCTGTACACCGATTACGCGGAGTGATCAGTCCCTCGGTTATGTTATTTAAATTCGATGCCAAAACGAAATGATCAGGTATCGTCACGCAAATGTGTTTCTTTAAATTTTGAATAAAATAATTAATTGGCTCACTTATGGTTACTTATGCTTTACACAATCGGAGTACACTCTGTTCAAAAAGTCTTTGCCCGTGGGAGATTTCGAACATTTTCGTCCGTCATTTTTTATAGTTGCATCAAGTCGAAGCGGACATCGGTAATAGATTAATAAAATGTTTAGCTACAAATTGGCCAAAATCATTTTCTGGATAGATTTATAATTTGGCCTATTTTGGCCTAAAAGAGGGGGTGTCAACTTTTTTATGGAGTGGTACAATAATGGAAACTCGACGTACTAAATTCAGCGAACCAAATGAAGTTACACATAGGGGGAGTATATATATATTTCATAAAAAAAGCGGTATCGTTAAGAACTATGTACAATCGATAGATTTCAGGGCGTATTGTTAAAAAATTCCTTATCGTTCTTAATTTAAAGAAATGACAACTCACAAATTACTCGAAAATTTATAACTGTTATCATACTTGTGACATGTACACTCTGTTCAAAAAGTCTTTGCCCGTGGGAGATTTCGAATATTTTCGTCCGTCATTTCTTTTATAGTTGCATCAAGTCGAAGTGGACATCGGTAAAAGATTAATAAAATGTTTAGCTACAAATTGGCCAAAATCATTTTCTGGATAGATTTATAATTTGGCCTATTTTGGCCTAAAAGAGGGGGTGTCAACTTTTGTATTTTTTATCTCAGGTCATTTTAAACCCGATTTTCGTGTTCTCCGGGGTTGATTTATATTTAGAAAGTGTTGGAATTATTCAAATCGACGCATTGGTTCAAAAGATATTCACCAAAGAAGTTTCACAGAAATTGATAAATATCTAAACATCTTACCAAGCCATTTAAAATAATAAATAATGAAGGGTTTTGTCGCCATCTATAGTTCCTAGAAGTAATCATTTTGTTTAATTCTAAATATGTAGCAAATTGAAGGTTAACATAAATATTTTCATGTGCTCATTTGAGAGACAAACAGGGGCGACGCCAGAAAATATTTAGGTGTAGGCAAAGATTTTTTAAAGTTCCTCAAATACTTAAAAATTAAATTTTTAGAAGTTTTTTTTATATATTGAAAATAGTTTTAAATTTATTTTACAAGTGTTAACTAACTTTAAAATATAAATTTTAAATATAGTGTTTATTTTAGTTACAAATTTGAAAGTCGAGAAATTTTATAAAAAAAAATATAATGTTGTGGTTTTTAAACCTTTACAATTAACTAATGTCGCAGCAGCGCGTGAAGGCATCCTAAGACGACGTAAACAAATCTCCGCGCTACACCCTGAAAAGTGAGAGGCGCTTAAGGTAACAGGTTAAAATCGAAATAGATAATTGAAGGTAGTATCGTCTGCTATTCAATTTCGACGCCCCGAGATAAAAGTTGGGTAGCATTTTCGTTGAGCCGAGTTCCCACTTGCTTACTTTTGTTAGTTTCGCGACGAATTCAATTTTAGCCCTAGTAATTTTATGCGTAGGCGTCAGTCCGATTAAAGAAAATTGGATTTGGCGCCACGTTGGAATAAGGCTTTGAGCATTTTCAGGAACTTAACTAGAAATCGCCGGGGCAACTCCATACTAACTTAATGGGGGGGGGGGGCACCGTATTGGTTTTATATTGAAAAACGTAAAGAAATAGAAACCTACAATCCCGTGTGGTATATATCAATTGTTACCCCCCCCCTTCCACGGTGCCGCCCCGGGTAATCAGCAAAATATGTAGCAAATACCAATTACAAAAATCTTAAAATTACGCCTAACGAGGGCTACGGCCGACTTCAAAAGTTTATTTACGTATTGTTAGTAAACACTTAACTTCATATGTGTTTAATACGTTTACGTTATCGTTAGTACTAATATAGGTCCTATGGATATTTGCTAGGCTGAAGCTGAGATTGCGTTAGACTGGTTATTTTAAAGGTCAATTAAAGGTCCGCGCCGAGTAGCGACTTTCGATAGCTTCTTTAAATCCATACACATTTACCCTGCTTGAATCAATATGTCACGATCCTAGCTCTTCTAAATGCATATACCCTCTTCGTAATTTTTCGGTATAAAATGCGCGAACCTTGCAGTTTAAGTAAGTGATTCAGCTTTAAAATGCCCCGAATCAACGAAGCCCAACGTTTACAAATTATTACCGTGAGGGAAAACGGTGAAAGTTGGAGAAATATTGAAAATCAAGTTGGTTGTTCGGAAAGAGGTGCGAAGAATACTTATTCAAGATTCAGAAATCACGGCAGAATTCAGGTAATTAATTTTTGTTTTAAAAGTAATCTTTACTTTCTCTATATTAATATTTATATACGGCTTTTAGGATTTACCAAGACCTGGGCGCCCACTGGCAACAGCAAGGAGAGACGATCGAAATCTCGTTCGAGAAGCAACGAGGAACAAACATTTATCATTAGGAAAACTGAGGGATAGATGGGAGGAAATCTACGGCGTTAGGGCTGTGCACACAACTATTTGGAATAGGTTAAAAGCCAATGGTCTTCGAAGACGCCGTGCTTTATGTAAGCCTTTTTTAACAAATCGTCACAAGATTCTTAGACGCCAGTTTTGTAACGACCTTCTGCGCTGGCCCAGAAATGACTTACGGAGACTTATTCTTTAATCCGATGAAAAGGTGTATAAAAATAAGGTATGGTCCTGAGTTCTTTTTACCTAACTAACATTCGATTTTTAACAGACCTTTCAAAGTTCGGCGTCTTCTCCTACCGTTTGGATGACTAGAAGAAAGGGCAAAGGTCAAAGCCGGCCATGATGCATCGCACTCAAACCAGTGGAAGATTTTCTGTTAATGTGTGGTGCTGCATCGGTGACGGTAAAATAGGTATCCTTCATGAAGTTCAAGGTAGACTTAACGGGGCAAATTATATCGGGATTTTGAGAGAGGCCATGATACCATCGGCTGCGACCATATTCGGATTACAAAATGGTTCGAGGTATTCTTTATAAAACAATTGGGTAAGTGAAATAACTAAACAATTAGCATTGTTTGTATAGGTTTACTTTTATGCACGATAACTGTCCAGCTCATTGCGCTCGGATCGTCCAGAACTTTTTGGAAAATGAAGGTATTGAAGTTTTGGATTGGCCGCCGAACTCCCCGACCTGAACCCTATCGAAAACCTGTGGTCTAAAATTCTCCAACTCATGGAAAAAAGAATACCAACATCAAGGGATGACTTAAGAAATATGATAACAGCGGCGTTTAATGCTATTCCTAATGATTACGCTAGAATATTAACCGACTCTTTTCGTCGTAGGCTGACGAAATGTCAAAGAAGGAGGGGAGAAATGATTCCCTATTAATATTTTTACAAATGTAACATATAAGATAAGCATATTTATTTGTCTATTGTGATTCGAGATAAAATATGTGATCAAAAATATCGCTTTTGCTTTATTTACCTATTTGAAACGCGTATGGCTAACGCGGGTAGTTACATTTAAGAAAGCCTCCCACAGCTTTGGAATCTCAGTATGTCCCGATATTCCGACATAGCTATAAGGTTACTCTTTATATTCGAGCAGGGTAAATGTGTTTGGATTTAAAGGAGCTATCGAAAGTCGCTACTCGGCGCGGACCTTTAATTGATCTTTAAAATAACCAGTCTAACGCAATCTCAGCTTCAGCCTAGCAAATAGCCATACGGTCCTATATTAGTAATAACGATAACGTAAACGTATTAAACACATATGAAGTTAAGTGTTTACTAACATACGTAAATAAACGTTTGAAGTCGTTCGTAGCCCTGGTTAGGCGTAATTTTAAGATTTTTGTAATTGGTATTTGCTACATATTTTGCTGATTACCCGGCGCGGCACCGTGGAGGGGGGGGGGGTAACAATTGATATATACCACACGGGATTGTAGGTTTCTATTTCTTTACGTTTTTCAATATAAAACCAATACGGTACCCCCCCCCCCCCCCCATAAGTTAGTCTGGAGCTGCCCCGGCGATTTCTAGTTAACTTCCTGAAAATGCTCAAAGCCTTATTCCAACGTGGCGCCAAATCCAATTTTCTTTAATCGGACTGACGCCTACGCATAAAATTACTAGGGCGAAAATTGAATTCGTCGCGAAACTAACAAAAGTAAGCAAGTGGGAACTCGGCTCAACGAAAATGCTACCCAAATTTTATCTCGACTTTCAAATTTGTAACTAAAATAAACACTATATTTAAAATTTATATTTTAAAGTTAGTTAACACTTGTAAAATAAATTTTAAACCATTTTCAATATATAAAAAAAACTTCTAAAAATTTAATTTTTAAGTATTTGAGGAACTTTAAAAAATCTTTGCCTACACCTAAATTTTTTTCTGGCGTCGCCCCTGTTCGTTTCTCAAATGAGCACAAGAAAATATTTATGTTAACCTTCAATTTGTTACATATTTAGAATTAAACAAAAAAGTTTACTTCTAGGAACTATAGATGGCGACAAAACCCGTCAACATTTATTATTTTAAATGGCTTGGTAAGATGTTTAGATATTTCTCAATTTCTGTGAAAACTTCTTTGGTGAATATCTTTTGAACCAATGCGTCGATTTGAATAATTCCAACACTTTCTAAATATAAATCAACCCCGAAGAACACGAAAATCGGGTTTAAAACGACCTGAGATCCAAAATAAAAAAGTTGACACCCCCTCTTTTAGGCCAAAATAGGCCAAATTATAAATCTATCCAGAAAATGATTTTGGCCAATTTGTAGCTAAACATTTTATTAATCTTTTACCGATGTCCGCTTCGACTTGATGCAACTATAAAAGAAATGACGGACGAAAATGTTCGAAATCTCCCACGGGCAAAGACTTTTTGAACAGAGTGTACATGTCACAAGTATGATAACAGTTATAAATTTTCGAGTAATTTGTGAATTGGCATTTCTTTAAATTAAGAACGATAAGGAATTTTTTAACAATACGCCCTGAAATCTATCGATTGTACATAGTTCTTAACGATACCGCTTTTTTATGAAATATATATATACTCCCCCTATGTGTAACTTCATTTGGTTCGCTGAATTTAGTACGTCGAGTTTCCATTATTGTACCACTCCGTCATCTTTATATGCCGATGTAATACATTAAGAGGATTTATTTTATTTGAACTAAAGAAGTTCATTTTTAATAATGATCGCTTCGTTATTTCATCATAATTTCCTGGTGTTGAAGTTCAAGTTAAACAACATAAGACCAGGTAAGTATTCTTTTATATATGTTCTAACTTAACCTTAGAAAATCGTTTTTAAACGTTTAACTAATAGCGCGCAGTGTATTAAATTCGTACGCACATACGAAAAGTCTAAAAGATTGTTAACGTCTTTCAGACCCATTGCTACGTCACAGCTAGAAGCTCCAGCGTCTCCACCGCCATCCCAAAATAAGTTTCATATCTTGGGCCCTAATGGGGCCCGTATCGGATATTAAGTTGGTAAACCGATACTGAATTTGTTTATTTAAGAAAACGAAAAAATATACATGGCATCGGCTGCCAAGAACAAAGATGAATAAATTCAAAATTGGGCAGAGCTTGAAACAGCCATGGCAACACCTGCGGAGGGATCTAGTTGCAAAACTGACGCCGATGCATCGGAGCCGGAAGCCGCTGTCGATGCATCTCGAGAAGCTTTGTCCTAAAGAGGAGCAGGATCAATGGTCGCTGACTCTTTATCTGCGTCGACAACGCCATCAGCAGTTGTTTCAGAGCAATTAGATCGGCGGCCACGTTCCGTGCATGCAAAGGCCACCTGACCCAGCTTGTGGCGTTTGAAACATAGACCCGACACCGGCGTGAGTGATGGTCCACCTAGCCTTGTTCCAGCCTTCGATGATATTCGGGATTCCGTAGCGCATAAGGATCTGCCTGGTCCCGTTGGTCCGGTTAAGAAAATCCGGGGTGCTGACGAACTTACAGGCGAGAACGTTTCCAAATTGACGTAAACTGGTGGCAATGGAAGCGGCATCGGCGTAACCTGGGATCCCCCTCAAGACGAAAGTGACCCGACGGAGGTAGACGGAAGAGATTGGGCAGGCCTGACCTTTAAAGTCATCGTGTTAGAGTCGATCATGGCATCAAAGAAACGTTGGAAGGTGAACGAGACATCGAAGCGATCGGAGGGCATCGGTTGCAAGCAACAAATGGCGCGGACCCAAACATAGCCTCGAATTAACGAGCGAGATCAACTAAACCGACTGCAGGAGTGGGTAAACTGAAACCGTTTAATGCCCTTGCGGAGACACAGCCATGGTGAAAACTAACGCAGTGTTAATGATTAAGAACGATATTGACATTTTATACAGTTATGTTATGTGTATTGTTTTGTTATGATAACGTTGGTTCTATATAGTGTTTCAAATTATAAATCTGAATATCGTTATAATAAAGCTTTTATTGATTGATTGCTTAATCCATCCTACTTTGTTGATGTTGAATTCAGCGTTGAAGAACATAAGACTGGAAATGTACTTTCCTATATTTGTTTCCATAATTAACTATTGATATAACATTTAAACATATAAATACATTTCGTATCCTTTATATTTTAGTATTTAACGTCCAGGGTAAACACTATTATATCTCCTTTTTTAGGGTGAACCGTGTTCGAGTTGAGTATTGTTTACCTTTGTTGTTAAATTTAAGCATACAAAATCATTTGTTATATTTGAGCATATGGCGTGCAGGGTAATTAAATTCTCGTTTCATAACACGTACACTGAATATTTCTTAAATAGAGTATTCGCTATTCCCTAACTTAATAAAGCCACGTACAGTTATACTTCGAGTATAATATTTGGTAAAAATTAATTTCAAACTATTAAAACATGTTTAACAAAGTAAAAAGAGAGAATTCGAGCATTTCAAATATTTCATAATTACGTCACCGAATGTTGGTCCTGGTGGGAGATGACAACGTTTGTAGCCATCGCGCGAACAAAGGAGAAGACGATATCTTGAATCCGTGAAAGAGAGGTACACCGCCAGGCCCGGACTGGCACTTTTGGGGTCATCGGCTAGAGACAGTAGAGTGGGCCACTTTACCGGGCCGTATGGAAAAAAAATCTAAATGGTGGTTTATAGGACCATAAATAACGTATTAAGTGTACTAGATTCTACGTCAAACGCGTTTAAATGACCATTTAGGAAAAATTTATTATAAGCGAATAGAGCGTTCTATAAAAGTGGACCATAACCGGTCACTTTTCATACAGACTATAGAGCTGGTTCAGCAGGACTAACAACTTTTGTTATTCTTTGGTTTAAGAGAATTCGGCTTATGTCCTGTCTTTATATGAATATTTTAGAGACGTACCTTTTAGGAGTTGTAGGAGGCACCCTAGGTGTTGAAGTATGTTTGGGGTTAAGGATATTTTCATGATCTAAGTTTCATCTTAAACACGTGGATTTGGGACTAGTATTTTCGAGAATTTTGCTTATTTGCCATCATACATTTATTACAAAAATCATTTAAAATAAGAAAAAAGGCGCGGAAAGCCGGAAATATGTGAAGCCTAGGCTAGCAACTACGCTACTAATAAAAATTGACTGCTCTCAATTTCTTACGGGTTTGCCAGATAAATATATTTCTCTAAGACGAAAAACCGGCCAAACCTTCACCTCCTCCGAACTCCAAAGGGGGAAAGCACACCACACCAATTTTATAGATTCGTAAACGCGCCTTCCCAATCGACCGCCATCACCTTACAGTCTACGGGGAGGGTGATGAAAAAAACTGGTTTTGGGGGGGGGGGGGGATGAAATTTCTGCGGTAAAGGGCTTGCTCGTTGGTTGTCTGTACGATAATATCGGCGCCCAGTAAACGTTTCTAAAAAGAGTGTATAGAACGTTCTATTGGAGCCGCATGCAGCCGGTGGCCCTCGGCGATCACCAACCTACCAGGACCTGGCTAGTCGGGGCTTGTCCACCGCTATCAATTACACTCTAGCGGCAACGGCCATATCACGCTGAATACACCGGTTCTCGTCTGATCACCGAAGTTAAGCAGCGTCGAGCGCGGTCAGTACTTGGGAGGGAGACCACCTGGGAACACCGCGTGCCGTTGGCTACTCATTTATTTTCGCGGGATGGGATTTGCGTCTTTTAACAGGAAAATACCTTCATCCTATCATTTTGACGCTGCTTTTTTTATGCAATTAAAAGTTCGCCCAGACGATAATATTATTTCGGTCAACTCTTGGCCTTTTTTTAACAACTGGCAGCATCTTCCCGTGAATAAAATACATGTTAGTATCAAAATTGAACAAAATAAAATGGCGAGAAAATTGGTTTTTATTTTATTCTACTTAAGGCTTGTACTTAAAATAGTACTAACTTACTTACTTACTTACTTACTTACTTACTTACTTACTTACTTACTTACTTACTTACTTACTAACTAACTAACTAACTAACTAACTAACTAACTAACTAACTAACTAACTAACGTTTATCTCTAAACAAAAACATTTCCGCGGTAAAATCCACTCTGAAATGGCCTTTTCTGGTTTTGGAATTAAGTCCAAAGTTAAAATTTTATTAACAAATTCTAATTGTGAAATATATTTTTTGTTCTAAATTTTAATCTTAAATGTAATTTAAATAGTTGAATCTAAAAAAGGACTTTTGGAAAATGTTTCATATAAGGTTTTATCATGGGACAGCCGCATGGATTAGGGGAGTAACCCAAAAATACAAAATATCAAAACAAACCACAGACAGAGATATATTTTTTAAACAAAATAATATAGCTAACTTTTATCTATTAATTGTTTTAGGTGATGTAGTTTATGTAAAATATAAAAATGAACCTTGGCACAATATAAATTTAATGTCATGTTTTATTGATACTTAGAAAAAGTAACAAACATTTCAAAAGTCAGATCTTTGAGATCCTTATTAGAAAAATATAACATTTTAAATCCGAACTCCTCTATAAATATTAAAATTATAAATTCCTAATCTACTTTAACAAAAGATATATCATATTAAGTTTAATACTATTAATGTTAGGAATAATCATGACTTTGAGATAAATAGAACAAAAATATTTAATTCCAAATATAGTTAATTATAGAGCAATATATAATAAATGATTTTGTACTTACCAAAAATAAGCCTTGCCACTTTATATCTTGGTAATGTAGCCGCCGCATGGGCGAAGCCGCGGGCGGCGGGCCCCCGGCGGCGACTCACTGTCCACGGAAGACGGGAAGAGAAAAAAAATGGAGAGGGGCTTATTTCGTGTTTTCTCTTTACGCGGAACATCTTGGCTGGAACCCAATGACGTAAAAATGAGGGGCGCGCTGTCTCTACCCACCATACCGAAACCCGCGAATTTACGTTATGAAAACCGGTTCCTTCAGCCAACCACTTAGAACATGCACGATTTACGAACCTTGGGTTACGAATAAAACCACAGGAATAACACAGAACAACCTCTTTTCGCGCCTTTATTTTACCCCTCTTACTTGCCTCCCGCTCGTCGGCCATTGCCTCTGTCCTTAGCGGGGAGTCTAGCATCCACTCCTTGGGTATCCATAATGGAGGATAGGACTGAAAGGGGGAAAACCAAGCACGGACGCGCCCAGGAAAATACCAAGGAGGATAGGAAGGGAGGCGAAGTAGGAGGGATGAACGCGGCAGCATCCTTGTAAGAAGCTTAGCGGCGGAAAAATGGCGGCTAGACGTAGCGTAGCTGCCGCAATCTTGCCGCCATTCATCCCTCCTACTTCGCCTCCCTTCCTATCCTCCGTGAAAATACCGCGAAAAAGAGTGTATAACTAGGTAAAAGAAAATTAAAAACTGGAATCTTTCCGATTCTTCATTATTAACTATTCGACAATAAGGATTTTACCACTTATGACGTCAGAGGGGCAATATATTATAATAAAGAAATAAATATAAAGACAGCCAAATAACATTGCCCGGAAATACTGTGTTGCGCAGTGCGCCATTATAAGACCGTTTGATTTTTGATTTCAAGAGAGAAGTGGGCCGATCCCGGATTTACTGCAATACCAGGCCGACCCGTGGCGGAGGTGGAGCAAGCTCCGACCACTCCGCCGCCGTCCAAAAATAAGTTTAATATCTTGGGCCCCGATGGGACCCGTATCAGATATTAAGCTGATAAGAACAGATACTTTTAATTGTTTATTAAAAGCTTCGTTAATATTTACATTTTACATTTTAACATTTGTTAAATTTGTTCGCGTTTAGATTAATTAAATTATTGCGAACAAAGTCTAGTTCATAGTCAAACAAGGTAAGTATAGATTTTAAGCATACGATTAATTTTTTTTTTTTTTTTCAGGTTTAAAACATTGAGAGTTTAAGTAAAGTTAAAAACTTTAAAACAAAACACTAAAAAATTATCGAGATAAACAGCTTAATTTTAAACTAGAGGTGACAAATAAAACATTTGAACAGTACACTAAAATATATAAAAGTATATTAAAAGTGTATCCGAAACCTATTTACAAAAGTTTAGTATGTTACATATTCCGAGTACAAGTCCTGGTCAGGAGTGGATTTGGTGGCGCTTGCGAATGTCTTCCCTTCTTCTTTCTGGGTCTTTCCCTTCTTGGCCTCTCTTTCCGGAGAGGTGTGGATACGCCGTTTTGAAAATTTAGCTTGTGCTGCGTTGATGATCTCGATCCATTCCTTTTTCCTTGCATCGTCTATGTCGTCTGCTGTCTGGACATGTGTCTTAAATTCTTGAAGTTTTGCCTGTGAATATTTCCTGATGGTTTCTACTGAGGACGGTGAGATGGGTAGGTATTTCGGTCGTGGTTCCTGGTTGTCGCTGGATGGTGCCTCTAGTGGTATTGCTGCTTCTACTTTCGGATCATGCTCCTTAGCAGAAGTACTTTTGTCGGAGTCTGGTTGACTGGAATTGGCGCTTTCCTGTGCGGTCGTCGGGGGTTGTTCCTGGATCTCTGCAGAAACCCGTATCTTCTCTGCCATCTGGTTTTTCTTTGTTTCGCAAGAGGAGGCTACGTGCCCCTCTTGTTCACAAAAAAAGCACTTCTTGGCCACCCCTGTGTAGTATACAAGGGCCCGGCTGCGCCCGAAATAAAGTACATTAGGTATAGTTTGGTTCATTTTAATTTTTACCGCTCGGTCGCCGTTCTTGATCCCTTTGAGCTCTTTATATTCGTCTAAGCGGTGTGCTTTTATTTCGCCGTATTGTCTTAGGTTCGTCAATATGGCGTCCCATTGGATCCATGATGGTAAGTTTTTGATTGTTAGCCAGACGCCGTTATCCTCGACGCTGGTAACTTTACATGATTTATTTCCGATTGTAATTTCTCCGTAGGAGACCGCTTGTTGCAGAAAAGCCAGGGTTGTGAAGGTAAGCAGGAATGACTCCTTACCCACAGGTTGCAGCGTTTCGATAGACTCGGGTCCGAGTTTTTCGAGGAAAGCCCGAGCGACTTCAAGGAAGCCAGCGTCGACGTCTAGACGAGCGGTCCTCTTTTTTACCTCTGCAGCCATGATGGCTTTAGAGGGGTCGTCAGGTGAAGACAAGTCCCAACAGGAACGGCGTCGAGTGGCAATGGCAGGAATCGGCCAAGTCAGGATAAAGCGAGTAGACCCGGAACAGCAGCGACAGGTAAGTAGCAGCGGCACCGGGATCAGGAACAGCAGCGGAATCAGGAACAGCAGCGGAACCAGGATCAGCAACGGAACCAGGAACAGCAGCGGCAGCTTCGGAAGCAGGAACAGGAACAGGCACGTCAGGAAACCGGCAGGTAAGTCAACATCACAGGAACAGGCTGAGAAGCGTATACGTCGCTTAACGGCCTTTCGGCCAAGATTTCAGCGAAATAGCTGGGAACAGATACTACACTTTGATCTTAGCCAAAAGGCCGAGAAGCGATAACCCGCTAGGAGCCGTCACTGTTTAACAAAGTAAAAAGAGAGAATTCGAGCATTTCAAATATTTCATAATTACGTCACCGAATGTTGGTCCTGGTGGGAGATGACAACGTTTGTAGCCATCGCGCGAACAAAGGAGAAGACGATATCTTGAATCCGTGAAAGAGAGGTACACCGCCAGGCCCGGACTGGCACTTTTGGGGTCATCGGCTAGAGACAGTAGAGTGGGCCACTTTACCGGGCCGTATGGAAAAAAAAATCTAAATGGTGGTTTATAGGACCATAAATAACGTATTAAGTGTACTAGATTCTACGTGAAACGTCAAACGCGTTTAAATGACCATTTAGGAAAAATTTATTATAAGCGAATAGAGCGTTCTATAAAAGTGGACCATAACCGGTCACTTTTCATACAGACTATAGAGCTGGTTCAGCAGGACTAACAACTTTTGTTATTCTTTGGTTTAAGAGAATTCGGCTTATGTCCTGTCTTTATATGAATATTTTAGAGACGTACATTTTAGGAGTTGTAGGAGGCACCCTAGGTGTTGAAGTATGTTTGGGGTTAAGGATATTTTCATGATCTAAGTTTCATCTTAAACACGTGGATTTGGGACTAGTATTTTCGAGAATTTTGCTTATTTGCCATCATACATTTATTACAAAAATCATTTAAAATAAGAAAAAAGGCGCGGAAAGCCGGAAATATGTGAAGCCTAGGCTAGCAACTACGCTACTAATAAAAATTGACTGCTCTCAATTTCTTACGGGTTTGCCAGATAAATATATTTCTCTAAGACGAAAAACCGGCCAAACCTTCACCTCCTCCGAACTCCAAAGGGGGAAAGCACACCACACCAATTTTATGGATTCGTAAACGCGTTTTCCCAATCGACCGCCATCACCTTACAGTCTACGGGGAGGGTGATGAAAAAACTGGTTTTGGGGGGATGAAATTTCTGCGGTAAAGGGCTTGCTCGTTGGTTTTCTGTACGATAATATCGGCGCCCAGTAAACGTTTCTAAAAAGAGTGTATAGAACGTTCTATTGGAGCCGCAAGCAGCCGGTGGCCCTCGGCGATCACCAACCTACCAGGACCTGGCTAGTCGCGGCTTGTCCACCGCTATCAATTACATTCTATCGGCAACGGCCATATCACGCTGAATACACCGGTTCTCGTCTGATCACCGAAGTTAAGCAGCGTCGAGCGCGGTCAGTACTTGGGAGGGAGACCACCTGGGAACACCGCGTGCCGTTGGCTACTCATTTATTTTCGCGGGATGGGATTTGCGTCTTTTAACAGGAAAATACCTTCATCCTATCATTTTGACGCTGCTTTTTTTATGCAATTAAAAGTTCGCCCAGACGATAATATTATTTCGGTCAACTCTTGGCCTTTTTTTAACAACTGGCAGCATCTTCCCGTGAATAAAATACATGTTAGTATCAAAATTGAACAAAATAAAATGGCGAGAAAATTGGTTTTTATTTTATTCTACTTAAGGCTTGTACTTAAAATAGTACTAACTTACTTACTTACTTACTTACTTACTTACTTACTTACTAACTAACTAACTAACTAACTAACTAACTAACTAACGTTTATCTCTAAACAAAAACATTTCCGCGGTAAAATCCACTCTGAAATGGCCTTTTCTGGTTTTGGAATTAAGTCCAAAGTTAAAATTTTATTAACAAATTCTAATTGTGAAATATATTTTTTGTTCTAAATTTTAATCTTAAATGTAATTTAAATAGTTGAATCTAAAAAAGGACTTTTGGAAAATGTTTCATATAAGGTTTTATCATGGGACAGCCGCATGGATTAGGGGAGTAACCCAAAAATACAAAATATCAAAACAAACCACAGACAGAGATATATTTTTTAAACAAAATAATATAGCTAACTTTTATCTATTAATTGTTTTAGGTGATGTAGTTTATGTAAAATATAAAAATGAACCTTGGCACAATATAAATTTAATGTCATGTTTTATTGATACTTAGAAAAAGTAACAAACATTTCAAAAGTCAGATCTTTGAGATCCTTATTAGAAAAATATAACATTTTAAATCCGAACTCCTCTATAAATATTAAAATTATAAATTCCTAATCTACTTTAACAAAAGATATATCATATTAAGTTTAATACTATTAATGTTAGGAATAATCATGACTTTGAGATAAATAGAACAAAAATATTTAATTCCAAATATAGTTAATTATAGAGCAATATATAATAAATGATTTTGTACTTACCAAAAATAAGCCTTGCCACTTTATATCTTGGTAATGTAGCCGCCGCATGGGCGAAGCCGCGGGCGGCGGGCCCCCGGCGGCGACTCACTGTCCACGGAAGACGGGAAGAGAAAAAAAATGGAGAGGGGCTTATTTCGTGTTTTCTCTTTACGCGGAACATCTTGGCTGGAACCCAATGACGTAAAAATGAGGGGCGCGCTGTCTCTACCCACCATACCGAAACCCGCGAATTTACGTTATGAAAACCGGTTCCTTCAGCCAACCACTTAGAACATGCACGATTTACGAACCTTGGGTTACGAATAAAACCACAGGAATAACACAGAACAACCTCTTTTCGCGCCTTTATTTTACCCCTCTTACTTGCCTCCCGCTCGTCGGCCATTGCCTCTGCCCTTAGCGGGGAGTCTAGCATCCACTCCTTGGGTATCCATAATGGAGGATAGGACTGAAAGGGGGAAAACCAAGCACGGACGCGCCCAGGAAAATACCAAGGAGGATAGGAAGGGAGGCGAAGTAGGAGGGATGAACGCGGCAGCATCCTTGTAAGAAGCTTAGCGGCGGAAAAATTTCGGAAAAATGGCGGCTAGACGTAGCGTAGCTGCCGCAATCTTGCCGCCATTCATCCCTCCTACTTCGCCTCCCTTCCTATCCTCCGTGAAAATACCGCGAAAAAGAGTGTATAACTAGGTAAAAGAAAATTAAAAACTGGAATCTTTCCGATTCTTCATTATTAACTATTCGACAATAAGGATTTTACCACTTATGACGTCAGAGGGGCAATATATTATAATAAAGAAATAAATATAAAGACAGCCAAATAACATTGCCCGGAAATACTGTGTTGCGCAGTGCGCCATTATAAGACCGTTTGATTTTTGATTTCAAGAGAGAAGTGGGCCGATCCCGGATTTACTGCAATACCAGGCCGACCCGTGGCGGAGGTGGAGCAAGCTCCGACCACTCCGCCGCCGTCCAAAAATAAGTTTAATATCTTGGGCCCCGATGGGACCCGTATCAGATATTAAGCTGATAAGAACAGATACTGAATTTGTTTATTTAAAATTCGTTGTCAAGGTTACAAGTGTCCGCGTTATTAAAAAATTTAAATTATCGCGAACACTGTATTAAACAAAAAAATGGATTGTTGCATACATCAGTCAAAGCGCTAAACGAGCGTAAAAATACTTGTCGTTCCAAAAATAAAATTAGACGCGATAATTTACCATACTATTTACAGTTATCTACATGTCGAGTGAAGGTAAGTAAATATAATTTACTTCAGGTATTAGTATCCTATAAATTAATTTAAATTTAAGCATACAATTCTAATTTTTTCTTTTTGTTTTTTCAGGTTCTACAGTTTTCAAGGTAAGTATATCAAGTAAGTTTATTTTTTTTTTTTTTAACAATAGGTTCTAAATAATTTTTAAATTTTCTTTTACAGGGTAAACAGGTTCCGCGGTACGTATCAGGTGAGTTATTCATATTAAGCATACAATAATCTTTTAAAATATATATAAAAATAACTTTTAAAATTGTAAAGTTAAAATTTACAATAAAAGCGTATTTAAAACTAAGAAAGTAATTTAAAAACATATTTACATATCACCATAAGGGCCTATTTTTTCCCTTTTTTGGTAAATGTTCCTGATGGGGAAGTCTGTACTCGTTTCCTGCGAGTCTGCAAAGTTTGACGTGCCTCAGTTAAGAATTCTTCACGCCATCTGAGTAGCTCAGGTGACTCCGTGACAAAGTTTCCTGCACGCTGGCAAAAGTTCTCTATTTCGCAATCGGTCATTTCTGCAAACTGCCAATCTCGTTCGTAGATCGGACTCTCGTATACTGGGTGTTTCGAGTTGGGAGATGACTCTGGAACGGGTGTGCGCTGTGGCGGAGTCTTCACAGCGTTTGCGTAGCCGTTAGACATTTTTGGCAATTCAGATGCTTTAAGGGAAGACTTTGGCGAAGAGAGACTCCAGCCATCTTCACCCCCCTCAAAACACCCTACTTCTGGTATAGATTCGTCCATCTGTTCTTGATGGTCAGCAGCATCGGTAGCGGTTTCCCGTTCTGCCAGTGGTGCTGGGGTCGAGTTTCGTAAGTTGCCAGTGTCTTCGGGGGCTGGAATATGCCCTTGGATGTCCGAATCTTCTGGAGCTGATTGCGCCTTTTTCTTTTTCTTCTTCGGGCAATCCCGAACCTGATGACTGTCTTTACGGCAGTAAAAACACATTCGCTGGACACCTTGATAGACAAGTTGGATGCGATGCCCGCTGATGGTCATCAGGTTCGGGATTGGACTCTTGATCTTTACTTCTAGCCGCCGATTTCCATTGCGGACGTCTTTTAACGGGCCTTTTTGAAATGTTTCCCATGTTTCTGAGAGTACCTCACAATAATTCTTTAAGGCAGATTTCAGAAAGGGTAGCTCCCACCAGCTGGGAGCATCCTTGATTGTTATCTGCGTAACCGGATCGGCGACTCCAACGATGTTGAGGTGCTTGTCACCGACAATAATGCCGGCATCCACAGCCTTCTGATAGCAGAAAGCATCTTTAAAGGTGATCTGGCATTCCGCTTTTCCAATCATCTGGAAGACGGTGATACTCTTGGGGCCAATGCAGTCGAAAAGAGCTACAGCCAAATCTTCTACATTGACCCCGTCGAACTTGATTCTTGCCGTGGCCTTCTTGGAGGACGAAGGCTCGGACTGTGGTTTACACGGCAGCGACGACACGGCAGGCATGGCGACGATGGTGGTGACCGCCGAAGCGGAAACCGGATACTCAGGAACCGCTGGGATGAGCCAAACAGCGACTGGAACGCAGGAGCAGGAACAGGAACTTGAACTGGCACAGGAACTGGGTCGGTGTAGAATGCCGAATCAGCTTGGCAGGTAGACGAGCAGGCACGTATAACTCGCCTTAAAGGCGTATAAACACTTCTCGGCTTAGACTAAGATCGCGGTATAGAACTGATATAGGAAACAGATACTACACTTTGATCTTAGCCAAAAGGCCGAGAAGCGATAACCCGCTAGGAGCCGTCACTGTTTAACAAAGTAAAAAGAGAGAATTCGAGCATTTCAAATATTTCATAATTACGTCACCGAATGTTGGTCCTGGTGGGAGATGACAACGTTTGTAGCCATCGCGCGAACAAAGGAGAAGACGATATCTTGAATCCGTGAAAGAGAGGTACACCGCCAGGCCCGGACTGGCACTTTTGGGGTCATCGGCTAGAGACAGTAGAGTGGGCCACTTTACCGGGCCGTATGGAAAAAAAAATCTAAATGGTGGTTTATAGGACCATAAATAACGTATTAAGTGTACTAGATTCTACGTGAAACGTCAAACGCGTTTAAATGACCATTTAGGAAAAATTTATTATAAGCGAATAGAGCGTTCTATAAAAGTGGACCATAACCGGTCACTTTTCATACAGACTATAGAGCTGGTTCAGCAGGACTAACAACTTTTGTTATTCTTTGGTTTAAGAGAATTCGGCTTATGTCCTGTCTTTATATGAATATTTTAGAGACGTACCTTTTAGGAGTTGTAGGAGGCACCCTAGGTGTTGAAGTATGTTTGGGGTTAAGGATATTTTCATGATCTAAGTTTCATCTTAAACACGTGGATTTGGGACTAGTATTTTCGAGAATTTTGCTTATTTGCCATCATACATTTATTACAAAAATCATTTAAAATAAGAAAAAAGGCGCGGAAAGCCGGAAATATGTGAAGCCTAGGCTAGCAACTACGCTACTAATAAAAATTGACTGCTCTCAATTTCTTACGGGTTTGCCAGATAAATATATTTCTCTAAGACGAAAAACCGGCCAAACCTTCACCTCCTCCGAACTCCAAAGGGGGAAAGCACACCACACCAATTTTATGGATTCGTAAACGCGTTTTCCCAATCGACCGCCATCACCTTACAGTCTACGGGGAGGGTGATGAAAAAACTGGTTTTGGGGGGATGAAATTTCTGCGGTAAAGGGCTTGCTCGTTGGTTTTCTGTACGATAATATCGGCGCCCAGTAAACGTTTCTAAAAAGAGTGTATAGAACGTTCTATTGGAGCCGCAAGCAGCCGGTGGCCCTCGGCGATCACCAACCTACCAGGACCTGGCTAGTCGCGGCTTGTCCACCGCTATCAATTACATTCTATCGGCAACGGCCATATCACGCTGAATACACCGGTTCTCGTCTGATCACCGAAGTTAAGCAGCGTCGAGCGCGGTCAGTACTTGGGAGGGAGACCACCTGGGAACACCGCGTGCCGTTGGCTACTCATTTATTTTCGCGGGATGGGATTTGCGTCTTTTAACAGGAAAATACCTTCATCCTATCATTTTGACGCTGCTTTTTTTATGCAATTAAAAGTTCGCCCAGACGATAATATTATTTCGGTCAACTCTTGGCCTTTTTTTAACAACTGGCAGCATCTTCCCGTGAATAAAATACATGTTAGTATCAAAATTGAACAAAATAAAATGGCGAGAAAATTGGTTTTTATTTTATTCTACTTAAGGCTTGTACTTAAAATAGTACTAACTTACTTACTTACTTACTTACTTACTTACTTACTTACTTACTTACTTACTTACTAACTAACTAACTAACTAACTAACTAACTAACTAACGTTTATCTCTAAACAAAAACATTTCCGCGGTAAAATCCACTCTGAAATGGCCTTTTCTGGTTTTGGAATTAAGTCCAAAGTTAAAATTTTATTAACAAATTCTAATTGTGAAATATATTTTTTGTTCTAAATTTTAATCTTAAATGTAATTTAAATAGTTGAATCTAAAAAAGGACTTTTGGAAAATGTTTCATATAAGGTTTTATCATGGGACAGCCGCATGGATTAGGGGAGTAACCCAAAAATACAAAATATCAAAACAAACCACAGACAGAGATATATTTTTTAAACAAAATAATATAGCTAACTTTTATCTATTAATTGTTTTAGGTGATGTAGTTTATGTAAAATATAAAAATGAACCTTGGCACAATATAAATTTAATGTCATGTTTTATTGATACTTAGAAAAAGTAACAAACATTTCAAAAGTCAGATCTTTGAGATCCTTATTAGAAAAATATAACATTTTAAATCCGAACTCCTCTATAAATATTAAAATTATAAATTCCTAATCTACTTTAACAAAAGATATATCATATTAAGTTTAATACTATTAATGTTAGGAATAATCATGACTTTGAGATAAATAGAACAAAAATATTTAATTCCAAATATAGTTAATTATAGAGCAATATATAATAAATGATTTTGTACTTACCAAAAATAAGCCTTGCCACTTTATATCTTGGTAATGTAGCCGCCGCATGGGCGAAGCCGCGGGCGGCGGGCCCCCGGCGGCGACTCACTGTCCACGGAAGACGGGAAGAGAAAAAAAATGGAGAGGGGCTTATTTCGTGTTTTCTCTTTACGCGGAACATCTTGGCTGGAACCCAATGACGTAAAAATGAGGGGCGCGCTGTCTCTACCCACCATACCGAAACCCGCGAATTTACGTTATGAAAACCGGTTCCTTCAGCCAACCACTTAGAACATGCACGATTTACGAACCTTGGGTTACGAATAAAACCACAGGAATAACACAGAACAACCTCTTTTCGCGCCTTTATTTTACCCCTCTTACTTGCCTCCCGCTCGTCGGCCATTGCCTCTGCCCTTAGCGGGGAGTCTAGCATCCACTCCTTGGGTATCCATAATGGAGGATAGGACTGAAAGGGGGAAAACCAAGCACGGACGCGCCCAGGAAAATACCAAGGAGGATAGGAAGGGAGGCGAAGTAGGAGGGATGAACGCGGCAGCATCCTTGTAAGAAGCTTAGCGGCGGAAAAATTTCGGAAAAATGGCGGCTAGACGTAGCGTAGCTGCCGCAATCTTGCCGCCATTCATCCCTCCTACTTCGCCTCCCTTCCTATCCTCCGTGAAAATACCGCGAAAAAGAGTGTATAACTAGGTAAAAGAAAATTAAAAACTGGAATCTTTCCGATTCTTCATTATTAACTATTCGACAATAAGGATTTTACCACTTATGACGTCAGAGGGGCAATATATTATAATAAAGAAATAAATATAAAGACAGCCAAATAACATTGCCCGGAAATACTGTGTTGCGCAGTGCGCCATTATAAGACCGTTTGATTTTTGATTTCAAGAGAGAAGTGGGCCGATCCCGGATTTACTGCAATACCAGGCCGACCCGTGGCGGAGGTGGAGCAAGCTCCGACCACTCCGCCGCCGTCCAAAAATAAGTTTAATATCTTGGGCCCCGATGGGACCCGTATCAGATATTAAGCTGATAAGAACAGATACTGAATTTGTTTATTATAATTTCAAATAAAATATAGTACCCTTGTCGTATTTTTTTTTCTGCTGTTTAAATTAGTTTAAATTAGAGCAGATCATTTTTTTCTATATACATTAAGTCTTAAAAACAATTTAGTTCATAAAATAACTATAGTTAAAGTTAAAAATTTAAAATTAAATTTTACCGGGAAGATTTCCCTTTTTTTGTTGTTTTTACAGGGGTGTTGCTTCTTCTGCGTTTGGAGTAATTCTGGAGGATTTCTTCAATCTCCTCTTGGTAGTAGTCGGTTTTCCTGTTGAAGTAGTCGGTCTGTGAAGGAGGTTCCCTTGCAACGCGTTTGTGGAGGATTTGAAGTTCCGTTCTGGTAAGTTTGGTAAGGTCGGGTCTCTCAAATAACGTCCAGGTATTTGGATCCCACCGGGGCTCGGTGGCTGGAGTGGTCTCGTCGTCGCTAGTCTCGGAGTCGGTATGATTAGGTTCACTGTTTGGTGCTTCAGGTTTATTTTCAGGTTCGTTAGGTGGTGGCGGATTTTTCAAGGCTTCGGCGTACCGCTTGGTTTCGGCTGGAGGTATTACGGCTTTCGGGGAAGTTACTGGTGAAGTCAAGGACCAGCTTTCTTCAGAGGTTTTGGAGTCGTCTGCTTGGCTGAAAACAGTGGCTGTCGGTGGATTCGGCAATGTGGTCTGGTCATCTTTAGTTTCAGTCTCTGGATTCTTCTCAGTTTCGTTACCAGAACGACCCTGGCCTTCAGGAAGGAGCGGTCTTCTGTCTTCTAGTGTCGCTTTCTTCTTTTCGCATGAAGAAGCAGTGTGACCTACCTCGTCACAAAAAAAGCATTTTTTTTCTACACCTCTGTAGTACACTAAGGCGCGGGTACGCCCAAAAAACAAAACGTTGGGAATGGGTTTAGTCATTATAATTTTAACGGATCGGTCACCATTTTTGACACCTTTCAATTGGGGATATTCATCGTAGTGGTAGCTTTTTATATTACCGTATTGTCGCAGATTACTTATGACTGAATCCCATTGGATCCACTTGGGCAAATTCTTGATCGTTAGCCATATTCCATCGTCTTCTACACAGGTAAGTTTCCATTTTTTGTCGTTTGTTTTCAGATCGTCACATGAAAGTGCTTGTTGGAGGAAGGCCAGGGTCGTGAACGTTAGCAAGTAAATTCCTTTACCCATTGGTTGAAGAGTGTCTATACTCTTAGGTCCCAGAAGGTCATAGACGGTATGAGCGACGTCCATGAAACCAGCGTCGACTTCCAGCCGAGCTGTGCGTTTCTTTTCCTCCGTAGCCATGGAGGCTGGGAGAATTTCGTCGGTTGTTAGAAGCCCCAAGCAGGAGCAGCGTCAGTGGAGGAACTCAGCAGGAGCGTCAGGTGAGTACCAGGTAGGTTTTTTCTTTCAGGAACAGCAGCAAGGCAACAGCAACTAGGCAAGGCACAGGATCGGAACATGCAGCAAGCAGGAAAACTCGCCTTAAAGGCGTAAAAACACTTCTCGCCCCCCGACTAAGATCTCCGTATAGCACTATTGAAAACAGATACTACACTTTGATCTTAGCCAAAAGGCCGAGAAGCGATAACCCGCTAGGAGCCGTCACTGTTTAACAAAGTAAAAAGAGAGAATTCGAGCATTTCAAATATTTCATAATTACGTCACCGAATGTTGGTCCTGGTGGGAGATGACAACGTTTGTAGCCATCGCGCGAACAAAGGAGAAGACGATATCTTGAATCCGTGAAAGAGAGGTACACCGCCAGGCCCGGACTGGCACTTTTGGGGTCATCGGCTAGAGACAGTAGAGTGGGCCACTTTACCGGGCCGTATGGAAAAAAAAATCTAAATGGTGGTTTATAGGACCATAAATAACGTATTAAGTGTACTAGATTCTACGTGAAACGTCAAACGCGTTTAAATGACCATTTAGGAAAAATTTATTATAAGCGAATAGAGCGTTCTATAAAAGTGGACCATAACCGGTCACTTTTCATACAGACTATAGAGCTGGTTCAGCAGGACTAACAACTTTTGTTATTCTTTGGTTTAAGAGAATTCGGCTTATGTCCTGTCTTTATATGAATATTTTAGAGACGTACCTTTTAGGAGTTGTAGGAGGCACCCTAGGTGTTGAAGTATGTTTGGGGTTAAGGATATTTTCATGATCTAAGTTTCATCTTAAACACGTGGATTTGGGACTAGTATTTTCGAGAATTTTGCTTATTTGCCATCATACATTTATTACAAAAATCATTTAAAATAAGAAAAAAGGCGCGGAAAGCCGGAAATATGTGAAGCCTAGGCTAGCAACTACGCTACTAATAAAAATTGACTGCTCTCAATTTCTTACGGGTTTGCCAGATAAATATATTTCTCTAAGACGAAAAACCGGCCAAACCTTCACCTCCTCCGAACTCCAAAGGGGGAAAGCACACCACACCAATTTTATGGATTCGTAAACGCGTTTTCCCAATCGACCGCCATCACCTTACAGTCTACGGGGAGGGTGATGAAAAAACTGGTTTTGGGGGGATGAAATTTCTGCGGTAAAGGGCTTGCTCGTTGGTTTTCTGTACGATAATATCGGCGCCCAGTAAACGTTTCTAAAAAGAGTGTATAGAACGTTCTATTGGAGCCGCAAGCAGCCGGTGGCCCTCGGCGATCACCAACCTACCAGGACCTGGCTAGTCGCGGCTTGTCCACCGCTATCAATTACATTCTATCGGCAACGGCCATATCACGCTGAATACACCGGTTCTCGTCTGATCACCGAAGTTAAGCAGCGTCGAGCGCGGTCAGTACTTGGGAGGGAGACCACCTGGGAACACCGCGTGCCGTTGGCTACTCATTTATTTTCGCGGGATGGGATTTGCGTCTTTTAACAGGAAAATACCTTCATCCTATCATTTTGACGCTGCTTTTTTTATGCAATTAAAAGTTCGCCCAGACGATAATATTATTTCGGTCAACTCTTGGCCTTTTTTTAACAACTGGCAGCATCTTCCCGTGAATAAAATACATGTTAGTATCAAAATTGAACAAAATAAAATGGCGAGAAAATTGGTTTTTATTTTATTCTACTTAAGGCTTGTACTTAAAATAGTACTAACTTACTTACTTACTTACTTACTTACTTACTTACTTACTAACTAACTAACTAACTAACTAACTAACTAACTAACGTTTATCTCTAAACAAAAACATTTCCGCGGTAAAATCCACTCTGAAATGGCCTTTTCTGGTTTTGGAATTAAGTCCAAAGTTAAAATTTTATTAACAAATTCTAATTGTGAAATATATTTTTTGTTCTAAATTTTAATCTTAAATGTAATTTAAATAGTTGAATCTAAAAAAGGACTTTTGGAAAATGTTTCATATAAGGTTTTATCATGGGACAGCCGCATGGATTAGGGGAGTAACCCAAAAATACAAAATATCAAAACAAACCACAGACAGAGATATATTTTTTAAACAAAATAATATAGCTAACTTTTATCTATTAATTGTTTTAGGTGATGTAGTTTATGTAAAATATAAAAATGAACCTTGGCACAATATAAATTTAATGTCATGTTTTATTGATACTTAGAAAAAGTAACAAACATTTCAAAAGTCAGATCTTTGAGATCCTTATTAGAAAAATATAACATTTTAAATCCGAACTCCTCTATAAATATTAAAATTATAAATTCCTAATCTACTTTAACAAAAGATATATCATATTAAGTTTAATACTATTAATGTTAGGAATAATCATGACTTTGAGATAAATAGAACAAAAATATTTAATTCCAAATATAGTTAATTATAGAGCAATATATAATAAATGATTTTGTACTTACCAAAAATAAGCCTTGCCACTTTATATCTTGGTAATGTAGCCGCCGCATGGGCGAAGCCGCGGGCGGCGGGCCCCCGGCGGCGACTCACTGTCCACGGAAGACGGGAAGAGAAAAAAAATGGAGAGGGGCTTATTTCGTGTTTTCTCTTTACGCGGAACATCTTGGCTGGAACCCAATGACGTAAAAATGAGGGGCGCGCTGTCTCTACCCACCATACCGAAACCCGCGAATTTACGTTATGAAAACCGGTTCCTTCAGCCAACCACTTAGAACATGCACGATTTACGAACCTTGGGTTACGAATAAAACCACAGGAATAACACAGAACAACCTCTTTTCGCGCCTTTATTTTACCCCTCTTACTTGCCTCCCGCTCGTCGGCCATTGCCTCTGCCCTTAGCGGGGAGTCTAGCATCCACTCCTTGGGTATCCATAATGGAGGAGAGGACTGAAAGGGGGAAAACCAAGCACGGACGCGCCCAGGAAAATACCAAGGAGGATAGGAAGGGAGGCGAAGTAGGAGGGATGAACGCGGCAGCATCCTTGTAAGAAGCTTAGCGGCGGAAAAATTTCGGAAAAATGGCGGCTAGACGTAGCGTAGCTGCCGCAATCTTGCCGCCATTCATCCCTCCTACTTCGCCTCCCTTCCTATCCTCCGTGAAAATACCGCGAAAAAGAGTGTATAACTAGGTAAAAGAAAATTAAAAACTGGAATCTTTCCGATTCTTCATTATTAACTATTCGACAATAAGGATTTTACCACTTATGACGTCAGAGGGGCAATATATTATAATAAAGAAATAAATATAAAGACAGCCAAATAACATTGCCCGGAAATACTGTGTTGCGCAGTGCGCCATTATAAGACCGTTTGATTTTTGATTTCAAGAGAGAAGTGGGCCGATCCCGGATTTACTGCAATACCAGGCCGACCCGTGGCGGAGGTGGAGCAAGCTCCGACCACTCCGCCGCCGTCCAAAAATAAGTTTAATATCTTGGGCCCCGATGGGACCCGTATCAGATATTAAGCTGATAAGAACAGATACTTTTAATTGTTTATTAAAAGCTTCGTTTTTTTACATTTTTACAATTTTGTCATTTTTGTTCGCGTGTTAATTATTTTAATTTATCGCGAACAATCGTTAAAAGATAAAGGGAACATGGTTAAAAAATCGAGCAAAGAACTATGCTAAAAATTTTAAAAATTAAATTTAAAACATATTTTTGCCTTTTTTCACTTCTTTTTCTGGAGTTTTACTACGTCGTCTCTTTGGATAATTTTTTAAAAGTTCGATGATTTGTGCCGCTTGGTCTTCTGCTCGTTTGGTTAGGATGGGTGAACGTGTGGGTGCTCTGGAGTTGATTTTTGCAAGAAGGGCTTGAAGTTCGGTTTTCCTCAATAGATGTAAATGTAGTTGTGACGGATCGGTATAATTCCACTCTGATGGATCAAATCGGGGTCTGGAGTTGTTGTCGGAGTCAATGGATTCGGGTTCGCTTTCGGGTTCTAGGTCATCGTGATGTGGTGGAGATTTCAAGGCGTCGGCGTATTGGCTTGTTTGGACTGGAGGTTCTGCGTTTCTCTTGTATGGTTCTGGTGATGTTAAAGTCCAGCTTTCTTCAGAGGATTTGGAGTCGTCACTTTGATCTTAGCCAAAAGGCCGAGAAGCGATAACCCGCTAGGAGCCGTCACTGTTTAACAAAGTAAAAAGAGAGAATTCGAGCATTTCAAATATTTCATAATTACGTCACCGAATGTTGGTCCTGGTGGGAGATGACAACGTTTGTAGCCATCGCGCGAACAAAGGAGAAGACGATATCTTGAATCCGTGAAAGAGAGGTACACCGCCAGGCCCGGACTGGCACTTTTGGGGTCATCGGCTAGAGACAGTAGAGTGGGCCACTTTACCGGGCCGTATGGAAAAAAAAATCTAAATGGTGGTTTATAGGACCATAAATAACGTATTAAGTGTACTAGATTCTACGTGAAACGTCAAACGCGTTTAAATGACCATTTAGGAAAAATTTATTATAAGCGAATAGAGCGTTCTATAAAAGTGGACCATAACCGGTCACTTTTCATACAGACTATAGAGCTGGTTCAGCAGGACTAACAACTTTTGTTATTCTTTGGTTTAAGAGAATTCGGCTTATGTCCTGTCTTTATATGAATATTTTAGAGACGTACCTTTTAGGAGTTGTAGGAGGCACCCTAGGTGTTGAAGTATGTTTGGGGTTAAGGATATTTTCATGATCTAAGTTTCATCTTAAACACGTGGATTTGGGACTAGTATTTTCGAGAATTTTGCTTATTTGCCATCATACATTTATTACAAAAATCATTTAAAATAAGAAAAAAGGCGCGGAAAGCCGGAAATATGTGAAGCCTAGGCTAGCAACTACGCTACTAATAAAAATTGACTGCTCTCAATTTCTTACGGGTTTGCCAGATAAATATATTTCTCTAAGACGAAAAACCGGCCAAACCTTCACCTCCTCCGAACTCCAAAGGGGGAAAGCACACCACACCAATTTTATGGATTCGTAAACGCGTTTTCCCAATCGACCGCCATCACCTTACAGTCTACGGGGAGGGTGATGAAAAAACTGGTTTTGGGGGGATGAAATTTCTGCGGTAAAGGGCTTGCTCGTTGGTTTTCTGTACGATAATATCGGCGCCCAGTAAACGTTTCTAAAAAGAGTGTATAGAACGTTCTATTGGAGCCGCAAGCAGCCGGTGGCCCTCGGCGATCACCAACCTACCAGGACCTGGCTAGTCGCGGCTTGTCCACCGCTATCAATTACATTCTATCGGCAACGGCCATATCACGCTGAATACACCGGTTCTCGTCTGATCACCGAAGTTAAGCAGCGTCGAGCGCGGTCAGTACTTGGGAGGGAGACCACCTGGGAACACCGCGTGCCGTTGGCTACTCATTTATTTTCGCGGGATGGGATTTGCGTCTTTTAACAGGAAAATACCTTCATCCTATCATTTTGACGCTGCTTTTTTTATGCAATTAAAAGTTCGCCCAGACGATAATATTATTTCGGTCAACTCTTGGCCTTTTTTTAACAACTGGCAGCATCTTCCCGTGAATAAAATACATGTTAGTATCAAAATTGAACAAAATAAAATGGCGAGAAAATTGGTTTTTATTTTATTCTACTTAAGGCTTGTACTTAAAATAGTACTAACTTACTTACTTACTTACTTACTTACTTACTTACTTACTTACTTACTTACTTACTAACTAACTAACTAACTAACTAACTAACTAACTAACGTTTATCTCTAAACAAAAACATTTCCGCGGTAAAATCCACTCTGAAATGGCCTTTTCTGGTTTTGGAATTAAGTCCAAAGTTAAAATTTTATTAACAAATTCTAATTGTGAAATATATTTTTTGTTCTAAATTTTAATCTTAAATGTAATTTAAATAGTTGAATCTAAAAAAGGACTTTTGGAAAATGTTTCATATAAGGTTTTATCATGGGACAGCCGCATGGATTAGGGGAGTAACCCAAAAATACAAAATATCAAAACAAACCACAGACAGAGATATATTTTTTAAACAAAATAATATAGCTAACTTTTATCTATTAATTGTTTTAGGTGATGTAGTTTATGTAAAATATAAAAATGAACCTTGGCACAATATAAATTTAATGTCATGTTTTATTGATACTTAGAAAAAGTAACAAACATTTCAAAAGTCAGATCTTTGAGATCCTTATTAGAAAAATATAACATTTTAAATCCGAACTCCTCTATAAATATTAAAATTATAAATTCCTAATCTACTTTAACAAAAGATATATCATATTAAGTTTAATACTATTAATGTTAGGAATAATCATGACTTTGAGATAAATAGAACAAAAATATTTAATTCCAAATATAGTTAATTATAGAGCAATATATAATAAATGATTTTGTACTTACCAAAAATAAGCCTTGCCACTTTATATCTTGGTAATGTAGCCGCCGCATGGGCGAAGCCGCGGGCGGCGGGCCCCCGGCGGCGACTCACTGTCCACGGAAGACGGGAAGAGAAAAAAAATGGAGAGGGGCTTATTTCGTGTTTTCTCTTTACGCGGAACATCTTGGCTGGAACCCAATGACGTAAAAATGAGGGGCGCGCTGTCTCTACCCACCATACCGAAACCCGCGAATTTACGTTATGAAAACCGGTTCCTTCAGCCAACCACTTAGAACATGCACGATTTACGAACCTTGGGTTACGAATAAAACCACAGGAATAACACAGAACAACCTCTTTTCGCGCCTTTATTTTACCCCTCTTACTTGCCTCCCGCTCGTCGGCCATTGCCTCTGCCCTTAGCGGGGAGTCTAGCATCCACTCCTTGGGTATCCATAATGGAGGATAGGACTGAAAGGGGGAAAACCAAGCACGGACGCGCCCAGGAAAATACCAAGGAGGATAGGAAGGGAGGCGAAGTAGGAGGGATGAACGCGGCAGCATCCTTGTAAGAAGCTTAGCGGCGGAAAAATTTCGGAAAAATGGCGGCTAGACGTAGCGTAGCTGCCGCAATCTTGCCGCCATTCATCCCTCCTACTTCGCCTCCCTTCCTATCCTCCGTGAAAATACCGCGAAAAAGAGTGTATAACTAGGTAAAAGAAAATTAAAAACTGGAATCTTTCCGATTCTTCATTATTAACTATTCGACAATAAGGATTTTACCACTTATGACGTCAGAGGGGCAATATATTATAATAAAGAAATAAATATAAAGACAGCCAAATAACATTGCCCGGAAATACTGTGTTGCGCAGTGCGCCATTATAAGACCGTTTGATTTTTGATTTCAAGAGAGAAGTGGGCCGATCCCGGATTTACTGCAATACCAGGCCGACCCGTGGCGGAGGTGGAGCAAGCTCCGACCACTCCGCCGCCGTCCAAAAATAAGTTTAATATCTTGGGCCCCGATGGGACCCGTATCAGATATTAAGCTGATAAGAACAGATACTTTTAATTGTTTATTAAAAGCTTCGTTTTTTTACATTTTTACAATTTTGTCATTTTTGTTCGCGTGTTAATTATTTTAATTTATCGCGAACAATCGTTAAAAGATAAAGGGAACATGGTTAAAAAATCGAGCAAAGAACTATGCTAAAAATTTTAAAAATTAAATTTAAAACATATTTTTGCCTTTTTTCACTTCTTTTTCTGGAGTTTTACTACGTCGTCTCTTTGGATAATTTTTTAAAAGTTCGATGATTTGTGCCGCTTGGTCTTCTGCTCGTTTGGTTAGGATGGGTGAACGTGTGGGTGCTCTGGAGTTGATTTTTGCAAGAAGGGCTTGAAGTTCGGTTTTCCTCAATAGATGTAAATGTAGTTGTGACGGATCGGTATAATTCCACTCTGATGGATCAAATCGGGGTCTGGAGTTGTTGTCGGAGTCAATGGATTCGGGTTCGCTTTCGGGTTCTAGGTCATCGTGATGTGGTGGAGATTTCAAGGCGTCGGCGTATTGGCTTGTTTGGACTGGAGGTTCTGCGTTTCTCTTGTATGGTTCTGGTGATGTTAAAGTCCAGCTTTCTTCAGAGGATTTGGAGTCGTCACTTTGATCTTAGCCAAAAGGCCGAGAAGCGATAACCCGCTAGGAGCCGTCACTGTTTAACAAAGTAAAAAGAGAGAATTCGAGCATTTCAAATATTTCATAATTACGTCACCGAATGTTGGTCCTGGTGGGAGATGACAACGTTTGTAGCCATCGCGCGAACAAAGGAGAAGACGATATCTTGAATCCGTGAAAGAGAGGTACACCGCCAGGCCCGGACTGGCACTTTTGGGGTCATCGGCTAGAGACAGTAGAGTGGGCCACTTTACCGGGCCGTATGGAAAAAAAAATCTAAATGGTGGTTTATAGGACCATAAATAACGTATTAAGTGTACTAGATTCTACGTGAAACGTCAAACGCGTTTAAATGACCATTTAGGAAAAATTTATTATAAGCGAATAGAGCGTTCTATAAAAGTGGACCATAACCGGTCACTTTTCATACAGACTATAGAGCTGGTTCAGCAGGACTAACAACTTTTGTTATTCTTTGGTTTAAGAGAATTCGGCTTATGTCCTGTCTTTATATGAATATTTTAGAGACGTACCTTTTAGGAGTTGTAGGAGGCACCCTAGGTGTTGAAGTATGTTTGGGGTTAAGGATATTTTCATGATCTAAGTTTCATCTTAAACACGTGGATTTGGGACTAGTATTTTCGAGAATTTTGCTTATTTGCCATCATACATTTATTACAAAAATCATTTAAAATAAGAAAAAAGGCGCGGAAAGCCGGAAATATGTGAAGCCTAGGCTAGCAACTACGCTACTAATAAAAATTGACTGCTCTCAATTTCTTACGGGTTTGCCAGATAAATATATTTCTCTAAGACGAAAAACCGGCCAAACCTTCACCTCCTCCGAACTCCAAAGGGGGAAAGCACACCACACCAATTTTATGGATTCGTAAACGCGTTTTCCCAATCGACCGCCATCACCTTACAGTCTACGGGGAGGGTGATGAAAAAACTGGTTTTGGGGGGATGAAATTTCTGCGGTAAAGGGCTTGCTCGTTGGTTTTCTGTACGATAATATCGGCGCCCAGTAAACGTTTCTAAAAAGAGTGTATAGAACGTTCTATTGGAGCCGCAAGCAGCCGGTGGCCCTCGGCGATCACCAACCTACCAGGACCTGGCTAGTCGCGGCTTGTCCACCGCTATCAATTACATTCTATCGGCAACGGCCATATCACGCTGAATACACCGGTTCTCGTCTGATCACCGAAGTTAAGCAGCGTCGAGCGCGGTCAGTACTTGGGAGGGAGACCACCTGGGAACACCGCGTGCCGTTGGCTACTCATTTATTTTCGCGGGATGGGATTTGCGTCTTTTAACAGGAAAATACCTTCATCCTATCATTTTGACGCTGCTTTTTTTATGCAATTAAAAGTTCGCCCAGACGATAATATTATTTCGGTCAACTCTTGGCCTTTTTTTAACAACTGGCAGCATCTTCCCGTGAATAAAATACATGTTAGTATCAAAATTGAACAAAATAAAATGGCGAGAAAATTGGTTTTTATTTTATTCTACTTAAGGCTTGTACTTAAAATAGTACTAACTTACTTACTTACTTACTTACTTACTTACTTACTTACTAACTAACTAACTAACTAACTAACTAACGTTTATCTCTAAACAAAAACATTTCCGCGGTAAAATCCACTCTGAAATGGCCTTTTCTGGTTTTGGAATTAAGTCCAAAGTTAAAATTTTATTAACAAATTCTAATTGTGAAATATATTTTTTGTTCTAAATTTTAATCTTAAATGTAATTTAAATAGTTGAATCTAAAAAAGGACTTTTGGAAAATGTTTCATATAAGGTTTTATCATGGGACAGCCGCATGGATTAGGGGAGTAACCCAAAAATACAAAATATCAAAACAAACCACAGACAGAGATATATTTTTTAAACAAAATAATATAGCTAACTTTTATCTATTAATTGTTTTAGGTGATGTAGTTTATGTAAAATATAAAAATGAACCTTGGCACAATATAAATTTAATGTCATGTTTTATTGATACTTAGAAAAAGTAACAAACATTTCAAAAGTCAGATCTTTGAGATCCTTATTAGAAAAATATAACATTTTAAATCCGAACTCCTCTATAAATATTAAAATTATAAATTCCTAATCTACTTTAACAAAAGATATATCATATTAAGTTTAATACTATTAATGTTAGGAATAATCATGACTTTGAGATAAATAGAACAAAAATATTTAATTCCAAATATAGTTAATTATAGAGCAATATATAATAAATGATTTTGTACTTACCAAAAATAAGCCTTGCCACTTTATATCTTGGTAATGTAGCCGCCGCATGGGCGAAGCCGCGGGCGGCGGGCCCCCGGCGGCGACTCACTGTCCACGGAAGACGGGAAGAGAAAAAAAATGGAGAGGGGCTTATTTCGTGTTTTCTCTTTACGCGGAACATCTTGGCTGGAACCCAATGACGTAAAAATGAGGGGCGCGCTGTCTCTACCCACCATACCGAAACCCGCGAATTTACGTTATGAAAACCGGTTCCTTCAGCCAACCACTTAGAACATGCACGATTTACGAACCTTGGGTTACGAATAAAACCACAGGAATAACACAGAACAACCTCTTTTCGCGCCTTTATTTTACCCCTCTTACTTGCCTCCCGCTCGTCGGCCATTGCCTCTGCCCTTAGCGGGGAGTCTAGCATCCACTCCTTGGGTATCCATAATGGAGGATAGGACTGAAAGGGGGAAAACCAAGCACGGACGCGCCCAGGAAAATACCAAGGAGGATAGGAAGGGAGGCGAAGTAGGAGGGATGAACGCGGCAGCATCCTTGTAAGAAGCTTAGCGGCGGAAAAATGGCGGCTAGACGTAGCGTAGCTGCCGCAATCTTGCCGCCATTCATCCCTCCTACTTCGCCTCCCTTCCTATCCTCCGTGAAAATACCGCGAAAAAGAGTGTATAACTAGGTAAAAGAAAATTAAAAACTGGAATCTTTCCGATTCTTCATTATTAACTATTCGACAATAAGGATTTTACCACTTATGACGTCAGAGGGGTAATATATTATAATAAAGAAATAAATATAAAGACAGCCAAATAACATTGCCCGGAAATACTGTGTTGCGCAGTGCGCCATTATAAGACCGTTTGATTTTTGATTTCAAGAGAGAAGTGGGCCGATCCCGGATTTACTGCAATACCAGGCCGACCCGTGGCGGAGGTGGAGCAAGCTCCGACCACTCCGTCGCCGTCCAAAAATAAGTTTAATATCTTGGGCCCCGATGGGACCCGTATCAGATATTAAGCTGATAAGAACAGATACTCAAAATTGTTTATTGGAAAGAACAAGAAACATTACAAGGCCTCAGCGGCAAAAATCAAAACCGAAAAACTTTAGAAATGCAAAATAAAGTCGAGGTCATCAACCCAGGACACCAGCGGTCGAACGGGATCACACCAACGAGACAGGAACAGTGGACGAGCGAAGCGATGGAAATCCAGGCGGATGCGATGGCGGAGATGGTACCGGACGCGCTCGCGCACCACCACCGAAGAGTCGAGAGTACGTTCAAAAATAAATCGGTTACGGGAAAGCCACAGCTGGTAACGTACCTCCGCGAGGACCACGTGGAAGGCATACCGGAGGCGAGCAGGAACAGGAATCGACGTGCCCCGAAGAACCGTGTCAACGGAAAGGAAGCGGAGGCCGAAAGTCGAGACCACGAGTCCGATGATTCCACGACTGTGGCGGCAATGAAAAAACAGGTGGGCCGCAGTTTCCAGCGACCCGCAAAAAGGACAAGCCGACGACCGCGCCATAGCGTGACGATACAAAAAATCGCGAGTTGGCAGGACATCGTGGGCCAACCGCCAAAGAAGATCGAATCGAGTTCCGACGCTCGCGGGAAACGAGACCGAACGCCAAACCGCACACCAGTTGACCGTAGGAGACGTCAGGACGACCCGCAGCGGGTGAGGCTCAAGCAGCTTGTCGTAGACCCACGAGTGGAGGATCGTCGACCAAGGTATCGGACCATTGTGGCGGGAACGAAGAGAGCGACACGAGTCGATAAATCCGGAGTATTGCGGCGCGACGTGGGCCAAATGAGGTTCGGCATTGGACCACGGAAGAGCGAACAAAGTGCGCGTACTGGTTGAAAGCAGATAGCGAAGGAACGCGGAGACGGGATGACCCCGAACGAAGAGAGCGTGTAAGGAGCGCACGACCGAAAGCGAACGCAACATGGTAGCGATGTCCGACAGTCCGAGACCTCCCTGTGAAACCGGAAGAGACACCGTACGGCGAGAGACCCATTCGGCTTTCCCGGACCACAGGTAGGCGTGACAAGTCTTAGCGAGCCAAATCAAGAAAGGTGACGAGAACGCAATTATCCCGGCGAAGAACGTCAGCTTCGGGTAGAGCATGGTGGCCAAGAGCTTCGCCCGACTGCGCATCGAGAGCGGCACGGAACCAACCTGCGACAGAAACGCCGAAACAGCGTGGCGACATCCCTCCTCATTAGCGGGCGATGGACCAGAAGCGCTAAACCAGACACCGAGAATCTTCACCTCTCCTGTCCAAAGCGGAGGTAATGTCGTTGGCCAAGTCAAATAATCGATTCGCCCCAAACGGAGAATCCTGGTCTTGGTGGCATTGAGCAACGCTCCAGTTCCGGCACAGTACTCCCGCATTAGAGCAAAAGCACCGACGACAGAGTCAGTGTCCGCTAAGAGTAGCGAACAGTCATCCATATGCGATACCGATGAAGTCGCGACCGAAGCGGGAAGCGAGAGCGGACGTATCACAGCCGACGAGGAGAGGGATCGTAAATACGTCTCGAGAGTCAGGATGAACAAGGCTGGCGACAGCGGGCAACCCTGGCGAACCCCACTCGAAACGGGAAAGGGGTCAGTTAACCAACCATTGACGCGAGCGCGACTGGTGGGAAAGGCGTATAAGAGACGGACCATTGCGGTAAATTCCACCGGAAAACCGTACCTATTGAGGACGTAAAACATGAACGCGTGACTCACCCGGTCAAAGGCTTTGCTCATGTCCAGCGACACCAAATATCCGGGAGACGAAGATGAGCGGACGTGATACAACGCGTCCCGCAAAAACATCAGGCTGTCGTGGACTGTGCGACCACGCACCGCGCCGGTTTGTGACGGCGTGACGAGAGACGGGAGCACCTGCGCGACACGAAAAGATAAGGCTTTCGCGAAAATCTGACGATCAGCGTTCAATAAGGTTAGAGGCCTCCAGAGATCTAGCGACGAAGACGGAGGGGTACTTTTGGGCAATAGGGCCAAAACACCGCCATTGGTTTCTTCCGGAAATCGACCGCGAGCGAGACAGTCTTGGTAAAAGGCCAACAATAGAGGTCCAACCAAGTCCCAAAAAACCGAATAAAAAGCCACCGGGAGGCCATCGAGTCCAGGGGAACGACCCGTCTTTAACGCACGCAACGCGAGCTGAAGTTCGGCTACAGTTAAACTAGAGGTCAAATCCCGCGAAGAATCATGCGAGAGGCGAGGCAAAGATGCACACAATGCCGGCCACACTGAGTTATCAACGGGGCGATGAGAGTATAAATCTGCGTAGTAACCCGAAACCCGACGCAACACGGCAGGGACTGAAATCGCAGTGTCATCAAGCGAGTCGGATGGAAAGTCCGTGGATAAGCGGTCGGCCTTAAAACGACGATAGAATGCCGCGGTGTATTGGGTTTCACCGTCGAGGGTGACAGCAGACGACGTGGTGACGGCGTGACGGTACGATGACAATTGCCGGGACTCGATGGCTGACTGCAAGTCATGGACCTCCCGAAAAAACTCGGAATTTCGAATGGGCGAACGGAGAACCAGAGCCAGAGTTCGTCGAAGAAACGAAAGTTCGACGCGAGAAGCGTTTGCCCGCGTTCGACCTTCCGCTCGAAAAAACTCTGCTGCAAAACGTTTGAAGGAAAGCCATCGTGAAACCGGATCAAGTAAGGACACAGTGTCCAAGTGGGCAACAAACGTCGCACGCGCACGGTCTCGTATGGTGACGTCCTGGAGCAACGATTCATTCAGTCTCCACACGCCAGGGCCTCGAGGCATGGACGCGAAAGAACGAAACGATATGACCAAAGCCGAATGGTCTGATACCCTGTCGTAAGGTGTTCCTAATAAGTCGACCGAAGCGGATATAATTGCATCGGAGAGGCGGCGCGAGACGTACACGCGATCGATTCGTGATTGTATGCCACGACCTGACCACGTAAAACCAGGATCACCAGGTTGCGAAACTCTAAAACTGTCAACCACAGCCATGTCAGACACAAATGCTGAGAGATCTTCAACGCGGGAATCCGGTAAACCCGTACCACCAACTCTATCCGCCGAGTCCAACACGCAATTAAAGTCGCCAAGCAAAATAAAATGGCTAAAGGGACCGTCTAAATAACGAGTCAGAGACTGGAAAAAGCCACTCCTTTCCGCGGGAATACTCGGTCCGTATATACCGAGAAAGCGAACACGGTCACCGTCGACAAGGACGTCCAAACTAACGACACGGCCAGCAGAATCAGTCCGAAAAGACAAAGGCGAAATTCGGGAACTAGAGCGTAAAATAATCATCACGCCACAAGAATAAGATGAGCCCGCGCTCATGTACACCCGTGACGTGAAAAAGGAAGTCATAACACGGCGGCGATCGAGAACCGAAAATAAATGAGTTTCTTGAAGACAGAGTACATCTATCTCCGAGGACCGAAACCAAGCCGCAACGCGTTCCAACTTCCGTGCCGAGCGAAGACCGTTAACGTTAAAAGTTCCGACTCGAAGACGTACCGTCATCAGTCCACCGCGTTACTCTTCAGCTTCTTGCGTGGCGTGAGCTTGATGAGTCCCATCGACTGCGTAGAGTGATTTGGACGTTCCTCAGTTCGAGGTGGCGTAAGAACGACGGAACTGTAGTTTGGTTTATCAACCGGATGAGACGTCTCTGGTTGAAAGCTTGGTGGAAGAAAGACTGGTGTCAATGGCTGAGTCTCTGGAACATCCTCCATCTCAGCGTCGCCAACGGAGTAGACGGCGTCATCCTCACGATGGGTAGAGATTGAAGCAGCCAGGGTAACATCAGCGGAGAGATCTGGTTGCGGATTTGGCGCCGATGCTTCGGAGCCGGAAGCCGCAGTCAATGCATTTGGAGTGGCGTTGTCCTTAGAAGGAACTGGATCAATGATCGCAGGCTCTTGACGTGTGCCGACAGCGCCATTCTCATTTGAACCGGAACGAGTAGAACGGCGGCCACGTTCCACGCATGCAGACGCTACGTGACCAGGCTTGCGGCATTTGAAACAGAGAGACTCGACACCGGCGTAAGTGATGGTCCACCTAGCCTTGTTCGAGCCCTCGATGATGTTAGGGATTCGGCGGCGCATCAGAAACAGGATCTTCCTGGTCCCGTTAGTCACGGAAGGATGATCCTGGTGGAAAACGAACTCCCAGGAGATAACGTCGCCAAATTCACGTAAACGGGTGGCAATGGAAGCGGCATCGGCGTAAGCTGGAGCCCCCCTCAAGAAGAGGGTGACCCGACGGGCGTCGAGGGAAGAGATTGGACAGGCGTGACCTTTCACAGTCATCGAGTCCAACTCCATCATGGCATCAAAGAAACGTTGGGAGGTGAACGAGACATCAAAGCGGTCTGAGGGCATTGGCTGGATACAACAAACGGCGCGAGGGCCAAACATAGCTTCGAATTCACGAGCGAGATCAAGGAAACCGACTGACTTGGGCGGGTAAACTGAAGCGGTTAACTGGCGTTGCGGAGCAATAGCCATGGCGAAAAATAACACCGACGCCGAAACGAAGGCAAAAAAGGGACGAATGGCACACCTGATGGGTGGCCAAAAAACTTGTAAAAAAACCCAAAACAAATCGCAAGTCCAAAAATCGAAAGTCCAATAAAAATCGGGTCAGTTGTCGTAAACTTTGAAATTAACGCAAAAAAATAGTTTAGCAGCCGAAAAGATACTAAAATTTGCAACGTTCCTAAGGCAGAAGAACTATATCCCGCTAAACAAAGCGATCTTCTGCAATACATCCAAACAATGTTGCCAAATATAGCATTATTTCAGAGCGAGAAACGATAAAATGCCTTTCAGAACAGGCCATTGACAACTTCCGCAAATCCGTTAGAATAATAATGGTTGACCAAAGATTTATTATTAAGAAATAAGGAAAATTTCCAAGTAAAAAACAGGAGAAGGAAATTTATCTTTTTGAAATTTGTTATTTTAACTCTTTCAGATTATTTGTTTTTCTTCTCAAAATCGCGTTCAGTGATTTATCAAACTTTTTCATGTTTGAACTTTGTATAGTTAGCTTTTACGTAACAAGTACCTTGTGTTTTTGGCACAATACGTAAGGGTAAAAAATAGATAAAAGCCTTAAGAAACGTATAAGCAGAAGTTCATAAAATCTAAGGTAAGTAGTCGCTTTTTCAATTTTACAATATGATTAATAAAATAATATGCTTAGCGTTAACGTTTACGCGTACTGTTCATAAAATATTGTAAGAAGCGTCCACATTATTCGATAGCCTCAAGGTAGGTATTTTGTTTGTATGTTACGTGATTTCGTTTAATGTTATTAAAATTTTACAACCCTTAAATTTTGAACCTTTGGGTATACAACTTGATTTGGAAACTTTAAATTTGGCTGCGAAGGCGCTAACACATATTACCAAAATTGTCAGGTAGTCTTTAAAATTATGTACATCATTCAAATTTGTCAGAGTCAAAGTAAGTATTTCAGGTAACTATTGTTTCATCCTTACATACGATTTATTTAAGGTACGACATAAATAGTATATTTTATACTTTTTTTAAATAAAATAGACAAAACACGAATCAATGCGTAAGTAAAGAGTTTTATTTTAATAATTACCTTAGAAAAGAGTTTTCATTCAATAAAAACCGTAGTAAATAGTTGTATTTCAATAATTTAATATTAAATTATTATGTTCTATTTTAATAACGGGTGTTTTCGGATCACAACAATGCAGCGTGAAGGTATAAGGTGGGAAAGATGACAAAACGCGCCCTCACGCGTTTAAGGGTTTCCATTCGAACTCTCTCTTCTCAAACATAAGTGGGGACGCGTTTGTTTTCGAAAAGTTGGATATTTCTGGCTTTCCCGATTTTAAATTTTATTTCGCTTAGAATTAACGAGAGAACATATATAAGCGGAAAAATCACTGGCAGAGGGGCAAAGGATATTACACATTTGACAGGAATAAAATTAATCTCAAAGAAAGTTTATTAAATGGTTCAAAAATTGTTTCGCGCTTTCGCAAGGTTATAATAAAAGTTTCGTTGCTTTTGCAAAATAGATATCCTTTTCTATACGCCATATTTATGTTGTATAACAAATCTCTGGCAGAAAGTCCGTCGTGCGCAACTTTGAATAAGAAGTCGCGTCAGACAGCTTCGATCAACCACGACCCTCTTCTAACGAATTCTGTTTTCCAAATTTTAGTTCTAATCTCGTTGAGACAATACAGGTAGTTTTTTCAGTGGCTAATTTTACGGGATATTCGGAGTTATTTAAATCTAAGACATGCTGGGCTTTTTTGACTAAACGTTTCGCCGCAACAGAAAAGTCTTTTATATCTACGTAGTTCTGGCCAACGTCGGCCGCGTGGGATATTATGGTTCCCGACGCGCGCCGAAAACTGTTTTTGCAGAAGTAGATAGATGGTAAGTGAGCGACGCTTTAATTAAATTTTCTTCGTTTATACATTTGATAATTCACAACCATTTGAGGGTAGTTACCTCTGTTGTTCAATTTCGCGTATTAATGTCCTTCGCAAACAGGCAAGCACGTGGTTGTTCTATATACAGATTCAGTTTTATAGCACCAGAAGAACCTTTATATTATTTTAGCAGTTCCATTAAGGTTCATTTTATTAAATTAACTAATTGTACCGAGAGGTTACCTTGTTACCGCCACCTAGCGCGCTAATTGCGCTTTAAATGAATTTAAATTAATTAATATGTACACTTTTCAATCCTTTCTTACACATCATTTTTTACATTGTCTCATTACTCGAGGCTAGGTACTTTGCATTAAACACTACACCCAGAATCTTGAAGACGGCCATTGCTTATGTTTACCGGCATATCTTCACCAATTTGGCAATGGCCTAACTCTTCTCAAATTATTTAAGACTCGTGTCTGGCCAAGTACAGTAGCGTTCCTCCTTCCCTACTGCTTCTTCAACGTAGTCTAAGATCACGATTGACGAAAGTGACGTCATCAGCGTGGGTCTGATCCTCGACCACGGCACTGGAAGAGGAAATGTCTCTTAAAATGGGATTCGAATGGATGTTATGTGCGAGGGGCTAACCACTCTTAGAAAGTCTGTACACCGGATTACGCTTAGATTAGCACTGCCAAAGACAGGGACTTCAAAGATTACGCGTAATCTCATTAGTACAGTCGAAGGTACGGCTCTGTACACCGATTACGCGGAGTGATCAGTCCCTCGGTTATGTTATTTAAATTCGATGCCAAAACGAAATGATCAGGTATCGTCACGCAAATGTGTTTCTTTAAATTTTGAATAAAATAATTAATTGGCTCACTTATGGTTACTTATGCTTTACACAATCGGAGTACACTCTGTTCAAAAAGTCTTTGCCCGTGGGAGATTTCGAACATTTTCGTCCGTCATTTTTTATAGTTGCATCAAGTCGAAGCGGACATCGGTAATAGATTAATAAAATGTTTAGCTACAAATTGGCCAAAATCATTTTCTGGATAGATTTATAATTTGGCCTATTTTGGCCTAAAAGAGGGGGTGTCAACTTTTTTATGGAGTGGTACAATAATGGAAACTCGACGTACTAAATTCAGCGAACCAAATGAAGTTACACATAGGGGGAGTATATATATATTTCATAAAAAAAGCGGTATCGTTAAGAACTATGTACAATCGATAGATTTCAGGGCGTATTGTTAAAAAATTCCTTATCGTTCTTAATTTAAAGAAATGACAACTCACAAATTACTCGAAAATTTATAACTGTTATCATACTTGTGACATGTACACTCTGTTCAAAAAGTCTTTGCCCGTGGGAGATTTCGAATATTTTCGTCCGTCATTTCTTTTATAGTTGCATCAAGTCGAAGTGGACATCGGTAAAAGATTAATAAAATGTTTAGCTACAAATTGGCCAAAATCATTTTCTGGATAGATTTATAATTTGGCCTATTTTGGCCTAAAAGAGGGGGTGTCAACTTTTGTATTTTTTATCTCAGGTCATTTTAAACCCGATTTTCGTGTTCTCCGGGGTTGATTTATATTTAGAAAGTGTTGGAATTATTCAAATCGACGCATTGGTTCAAAAGATATTCACCAAAGAAGTTTCACAGAAATTGATAAATATCTAAACATCTTACCAAGCCATTTAAAATAATAAATAATGAAGGGTTTTGTCGCCATCTATAGTTCCTAGAAGTAATCATTTTGTTTAATTCTAAATATGTAGCAAATTGAAGGTTAACATAAATATTTTCATGTGCTCATTTGAGAGACAAACAGGGGCGACGCCAGAAAATATTTAGGTGTAGGCAAAGATTTTTTAAAGTTCCTCAAATACTTAAAAATTAAATTTTTAGAAGTTTTTTTTATATATTGAAAATAGTTTTAAATTTATTTTACAAGTGTTAACTAACTTTAAAATATAAATTTTAAATATAGTGTTTATTTTAGTTACAAATTTGAAAGTCGAGAAATTTTATAAAAAAAAATATAATGTTGTGGTTTTTAAACCTTTACAATTAACTAATGTCGCAGCAGCGCGTGAAGGCATCCTAAGACGACGTAAACAAATCTCCGCGCTACACCCTGAAAAGTGAGAGGCGCTTAAGGTAACAGGTTAAAATCGAAATAGATAATTGAAGGTAGTATCGTCTGCTATGCAATTTCGACGCCCCGAGATAAAAGTTGGGTAGCATTTTCGTTGAGCCGAGTTCCCACTTGCTTACTTTTGTTAGTTTCGCGACGAATTCAATTTTAGCCCTAGTAATTTTATGCGTAGGCGTCAGTCCGATTAAAGAAAATTGGATTTGGCGCCACGTTGGAATAAGGCTTTGAGCATTTTCAGGAACTTAACTAGAAATCGCCGGGGCAACTCCATACTAACTTAATGGGGGGGGGGGGCACCGTATTGGTTTTATATTGAAAAACGTAAAGAAATAGAAACCTACAATCCCGTGTGGTATATATCAATTGTTACCCCCCCCCTTCCACGGTGCCGCCCCGGGTAATCAGCAAAATATGTAGCAAATACCAATTACAAAAATCTTAAAATTACGCCTAACGAGGGCTACGGCCGACTTCAAAAGTTTATTTACGTATTGTTAGTAAACACTTAACTTCATATGTGTTTAATACGTTTACGTTATCGTTAGTACTAATATAGGTCCTATGGATATTTGCTAGGCTGAAGCTGAGATTGCGTTAGACTGGTTATTTTAAAGGTCAATTAAAGGTCCGCGCCGAGTAGCGACTTTCGATAGCTTCTTTAAATCCATACACATTTACCCTGCTTGAATCAATATGTCACGATCCTAGCTCTTCTAAATGCATATACCCTCTTCGTAATTTTTCGGTATAAAATGCGCGAACCTTGCAGTTTAAGTAAGTGATTCAGCTTTAAAATGCCCCGAATCAACGAAGCCCAACGTTTACAAATTATTACCGTGAGGGAAAACGGTGAAAGTTGGAGAAATATTGAAAATCAAGTTGGTTGTTCGGAAAGAGGTGCGAAGAATACTTATTCAAGATTCAGAAATCACGGCAGAATTCAGGTAATTAATTTTTGTTTTAAAAGTAATCTTTACTTTCTCTATATTAATATTTATATACGGCTTTTAGGATTTACCAAGACCTGGGCGCCCACTGGCAACAGCAAGGAGAGACGATCGAAATCTCGTTCGAGAAGCAACGAGGAACAAACATTTATCATTAGGAAAACTGAGGGATAGATGGGAGGAAATCTACGGCGTTAGGGCTGTGCACACAACTATTTGGAATAGGTTAAAAGCCAATGGTCTTCGAAGACGCCGTGCTTTATGTAAGCCTTTTTTAACAAATCGTCACAAGATTCTTAGACGCCAGTTTTGTAACGACCTTCTGCGCTGGCCCAGAAATGACTTACGGAGACTTATTCTTTAATCCGATGAAAAGGTGTATAAAAATAAGGTATGGTCCTGAGTTCTTTTTACCTAACTAACATTCGATTTTTAACAGACCTTTCAAAGTTCGGCGTCTTCTCCTACCGTTTGGATGACTAGAAGAAAGGGCAAAGGTCAAAGCCGGCCATGATGCATCGCACTCAAACCAGTGGAAGATTTTCTGTTAATGTGTGGTGCTGCATCGGTGACGGTAAAATAGGTATCCTTCATGAAGTTCAAGGTAGACTTAACGGGGCAAATTATATCGGGATTTTGAGAGAGGCCATGATACCATCGGCTGCGACCATATTCGGATTACAAAATGGTTCGAGGTATTCTTTATAAAACAATTGGGTAAGTGAAATAACTAAACAATTAGCATTGTTTGTATAGGTTTACTTTTATGCACGATAACTGTCCAGCTCATTGCGCTCGGATCGTCCAGAACTTTTTGGAAAATGAAGGTATTGAAGTTTTGGATTGGCCGCCGAACTCCCCGACCTGAACCCTATCGAAAACCTGTGGTCTAAAATTCTCCAACTCATGGAAAAAAGAATACCAACATCAAGGGATGACTTAAGAAATATGATAACAGCGGCGTTTAATGCTATTCCTAATGATTACGCTAGAATATTAACCGACTCTTTTCGTCGTAGGCTGACGAAATGTCAAAGAAGGAGGGGAGAAATGATTCCCTATTAATATTTTTACAAATGTAACATATAAGATAAGCATATTTATTTGTCTATTGTGATTCGAGATAAAATATGTGATCAAAAATATCGCTTTTGCTTTATTTACCTATTTGAAACGCGTATGGCTAACGCGGGTAGTTACATTTAAGAAAGCCTCCCACAGCTTTGGAATCTCAGTATGTCCCGATATTCCGACATAGCTATAAGGTTACTCTTTATATTCGAGCAGGGTAAATGTGTTTGGATTTAAAGGAGCTATCGAAAGTCGCTACTCGGCGCGGACCTTTAATTGATCTTTAAAATAACCAGTCTAACGCAATCTCAGCTTCAGCCTAGCAAATAGCCATACGGTCCTATATTAGTAATAACGATAACGTAAACGTATTAAACACATATGAAGTTAAGTGTTTACTAACATACGTAAATAAACGTTTGAAGTCGTTCGTAGCCCTGGTTAGGCGTAATTTTAAGATTTTTGTAATTGGTATTTGCTACATATTTTGCTGATTACCCGGCGCGGCACCGTGGAGGGGGGGGGGGGTAACAATTGATATATACCACACGGGATTGTAGGTTTCTATTTCTTTACGTTTTTCAATATAAAACCAATACGGTACCCCCCCCCCCCCCCCATAAGTTAGTCTGGAGCTGCCCCGGCGATTTCTAGTTAACTTCCTGAAAATGCTCAAAGCCTTATTCCAACGTGGCGCCAAATCCAATTTTCTTTAATCGGACTGACGCCTACGCATAAAATTACTAGGGCGAAAATTGAATTCGTCGCGAAACTAACAAAAGTAAGCAAGTGGGAACTCGGCTCAACGAAAATGCTACCCAAATTTTATCTCGACTTTCAAATTTGTAACTAAAATAAACACTATATTTAAAATTTATATTTTAAAGTTAGTTAACACTTGTAAAATAAATTTTAAACCATTTTCAATATATAAAAAAAACTTCTAAAAATTTAATTTTTAAGTATTTGAGGAACTTTAAAAAATCTTTGCCTACACCTAAATTTTTTTCTGGCGTCGCCCCTGTTCGTTTCTCAAATGAGCACAAGAAAATATTTATGTTAACCTTCAATTTGTTACATATTTAGAATTAAACAAAAAAGTTTACTTCTAGGAACTATAGATGGCGACAAAACCCGTCAACATTTATTATTTTAAATGGCTTGGTAAGATGTTTAGATATTTCTCAATTTCTGTGAAAACTTCTTTGGTGAATATCTTTTGAACCAATGCGTCGATTTGAATAATTCCAACACTTTCTAAATATAAATCAACCCCGAAGAACACGAAAATCGGGTTTAAAACGACCTGAGATCCAAAATAAAAAAGTTGACACCCCCTCTTTTAGGCCAAAATAGGCCAAATTATAAATCTATCCAGAAAATGATTTTGGCCAATTTGTAGCTAAACATTTTATTAATCTTTTACCGATGTCCGCTTCGACTTGATGCAACTATAAAAGAAATGACGGACGAAAATGTTCGAAATCTCCCACGGGCAAAGACTTTTTGAACAGAGTGTACATGTCACAAGTATGATAACAGTTATAAATTTTCGAGTAATTTGTGAATTGGCATTTCTTTAAATTAAGAACGATAAGGAATTTTTTAACAATACGCCCTGAAATCTATCGATTGTACATAGTTCTTAACGATACCGCTTTTTTATGAAATATATATATACTCCCCCTATGTGTAACTTCATTTGGTTCGCTGAATTTAGTACGTCGAGTTTCCATTATTGTACCACTCCGTCATCTTTATATGCCGATGTAATACATTAAGAGGATTTATTTTATTTGAACTAAAGAAGTTCATTTTTAATAATGATCGCTTCGTTATTTCATCATAATTTCCTGGTGTTGAAGTTCAAGTTAAACAACATAAGACCAGGTAAGTATTCTTTTATATATGTTCTAACTTAACCTTAGAAAATCGTTTTTAAACGTTTAACTAATAGCGCGCAGTGTATTAAATTCGTACGCACATACGAAAAGTCTAAAAGATTGTTAACGTCTTTCAGACCCATTGCTACGTCACAGCTAGAAGCTCCAGCGTCTCCACCGCCATCCCAAAATAAGTTTCATATCTTGGGCCCTAATGGGGCCCGTATCGGATATTAAGTTGGTAAGACCGATACTGAATTTGTTTATTTAAGAAAACGAAAAAATATACATGGCATCGGCTGCCAAGAACAAAGATGAATAAATTCAAAATTGGGCAGAGCTTGAAACAGCCATGGCAACACCTGCGGAGGGATCTAGTTGCAAAACTGACGCCGATGCATCGGAGCCGGAAGCCGCTGTCGATGCATCTCGAGAAGCTTTGTCCTAAAGAGGAGCAGGATCAATGGTCGCTGACTCTTTATCTGCGTCGACAACGCCATCAGCAGTTGTTTCAGAGCAATTAGATCGGCGGCCACGTTCCGTGCATGCAAAGGCCACCTGACCCAGCTTGTGGCGTTTGAAACATAGACCCGACACCGGCGTGAGTGATGGTCCACCTAGCCTTGTTCCAGCCTTCGATGATATTCGGGATTCCGTAGCGCATAAGGATCTGCCTGGTCCCGTTGGTCCGGTTAAGAAAATCCGGGGTGCTGACGAACTTACAGGCGAGAACGTTTCCAAATTGACGTAAACTGGTGGCAATGGAAGCGGCATCGGCGTAACCTGGGATCCCCCTCAAGACGAAAGTGACCCGACGGAGGTAGACGGAAGAGATTGGGCAGGCCTGACCTTTAAAGTCATCGTGTTAGAGTCGATCATGGCATCAAAGAAACGTTGGAAGGTGAACGAGACATCGAAGCGATCGGAGGGCATCGGTTGCAAGCAACAAATGGCGCGGACCCAAACATAGCCTCGAATTAACGAGCGAGATCAACTAAACCGACTGCAGGAGTGGGTAAACTGAAACCGTTTAATGCCCTTGCGGAGACACAGCCATGGTGAAAACTAACGCAGTGTTAATGATTAAGAACGATATTGACATTTTATACAGTTATGTTATGTGTATTGTTTTGTTATGATAACGTTGGTTCTATATAGTGTTTCAAATTATAAATCTGAATATCGTTATAATAAAGCTTTTATTGATTGATTGCTTAATCCATCCTACTTTGTTGATGTTGAATTCAGCGTTGAAGAACATAAGACTGGAAATGTACTTTCCTATATTTGTTTCCATAATTAACTATTGATATAACATTTAAACATATAAATACATTTCGTATCCTTTATATTTTAGTATTTAACGTCCAGGGTAAACACTATTATATCTCCTTTTTTAGGGTGAACCGTGTTCGAGTTGAGTATTGTTTACCTTTGTTGTTAAATTTAAGCATACAAAATCATTTGTTATATTTGAGCATATGGCGTGCAGGGTAATTAAATTCTCGTTTCATAACACGTACACTGAATATTTCTTAAATAGAGTATTCGCTATTCCCTAACTTAATAAAGCCACGTACAGTTATACTTCGAGTATAATATTTGGTAAAAATTAATTTCAAACTATTAAAACATGTTTAACAAAGTAAAAAGAGAGAATTCGAGCATTTCAAATATTTCATAATTACGTCACCGAATGTTGGTCCTGGTGGGAGATGACAACGTTTGTAGCCATCGCGCGAACAAAGGAGAAGACGATATCTTGAATCCGTGAAAGAGAGGTACACCGCCAGGCCCGGACTGGCACTTTTGGGGTCATCGGCTAGAGACAGTAGAGTGGGCCACTTTACCGGGCCGTATGGAAAAAAAATCTAAATGGTGGTTTATAGGACCATAAATAACGTATTAAGTGTACTAGATTCTACGTCAAACGCGTTTAAATGACCATTTAGGAAAAATTTATTATAAGCGAATAGAGCGTTCTATAAAAGTGGACCATAACCGGTCACTTTTCATACAGACTATAGAGCTGGTTCAGCAGGACTAACAACTTTTGTTATTCTTTGGTTTAAGAGAATTCGGCTTATGTCCTGTCTTTATATGAATATTTTAGAGACGTACCTTTTAGGAGTTGTAGGAGGCACCCTAGGTGTTGAAGTATGTTTGGGGTTAAGGATATTTTCATGATCTAAGTTTCATCTTAAACACGTGGATTTGGGACTAGTATTTTCGAGAATTTTGCTTATTTGCCATCATACATTTATTACAAAAATCATTTAAAATAAGAAAAAAGGCGCGGAAAGCCGGAAATATGTGAAGCCTAGGCTAGCAACTACGCTACTAATAAAAATTGACTGCTCTCAATTTCTTACGGGTTTGCCAGATAAATATATTTCTCTAAGACGAAAAACCGGCCAAACCTTCACCTCCTCCGAACTCCAAAGGGGGAAAGCACACCACACCAATTTTATAGATTCGTAAACGCGCCTTCCCAATCGACCGCCATCACCTTACAGTCTACGGGGAGGGTGATGAAAAAAACTGGTTTTGGGGGGGGGGGGGATGAAATTTCTGCGGTAAAGGGCTTGCTCGTTGGTTGTCTGTACGATAATATCGGCGCCCAGTAAACGTTTCTAAAAAGAGTGTATAGAACGTTCTATTGGAGCCGCATGCAGCCGGTGGCCCTCGGCGATCACCAACCTACCAGGACCTGGCTAGTCGCGGCTTGTCCACCGCTATCAATTACACTCTAGCGGCAACGGCCATATCACGCTGAATACACCGGTTCTCGTCTGATCACCGAAGTTAAGCAGCGTCGAGCGCGGTCAGTACTTGGGAGGGAGACCACCTGGGAACACCGCGTGCCGTTGGCTACTCATTTATTTTCGCGGGATGGGATTTGCGTCTTTTAACAGGAAAATACCTTCATCCTATCATTTTGACGCTGCTTTTTTATGCAATTAAAAGTTCGCCCAGACGATAATATTATTTCGGTCAACTCTTGGCCTTTTTTTAACAACTGGCAGCATCTTCCCGTGAATAAAATACATGTTAGTATCAAAATTGAACAAAATAAAATGGCGAGAAAATTGGTTTTTATTTTATTCTACTTAAGGCTTGTACTTAAAATAGTACTAACTTACTTACTTACTTACTTACTTACTTACTTACTTACTTACTTACTTACTTACTTACTAACTAACTAACTAACTAACTAACTAACTAACTAACTAACTAACTAACTAACTAACTAACGTTTATCTCTAAACAAAAACATTTCCGCGGTAAAATCCACTCTGAAATGGCCTTTTCTGGTTTTGGAATTAAGTCCAAAGTTAAAATTTTATTAACAAATTCTAATTGTGAAATATATTTTTTGTTCTAAATTTTAATCTTAAATGTAATTTAAATAGTTGAATCTAAAAAAGGACTTTTGGAAAATGTTTCATATAAGGTTTTATCATGGGACAGCCGCATGGATTAGGGGAGTAACCCAAAAATACAAAATATCAAAACAAACCACAGACAGAGATATATTTTTTAAACAAAATAATATAGCTAACTTTTATCTATTAATTGTTTTAGGTGATGTAGTTTATGTAAAATATAAAAATGAACCTTGGCACAATATAAATTTAATGTCATGTTTTATTGATACTTAGAAAAAGTAACAAACATTTCAAAAGTCAGATCTTTGAGATCCTTATTAGAAAAATATAACATTTTAAATCCGAACTCCTCTATAAATATTAAAATTATAAATTCCTAATCTACTTTAACAAAAGATATATCATATTAAGTTTAATACTATTAATGTTAGGAATAATCATGACTTTGAGATAAATAGAACAAAAATATTTAATTCCAAATATAGTTAATTATAGAGCAATATATAATAAATGATTTTGTACTTACCAAAAATAAGCCTTGCCACTTTATATCTTGGTAATGTAGCCGCCGCATGGGCGAAGCCGCGGGCGGCGGGCCCCCGGCGGCGACTCACTGTCCACGGAAGACGGGAAGAAAAAAAAAATGGAGAGGGGCTTATTTCGTGTTTTCTCTTTACGCGGAACATCTTGGCTGGAACCCAATGACGTAAAAATGAGGGGCGCGCTGTCTCTACCCACCATACCGAAACCCGCGAATTTACGTTATGAAAACCGGTTCCTTCAGCCAACCACTTAGAACATGCACGATTTACGAACCTTGGGTTACGAATAAAACCACAGGAATAACACAGAACAACCTCTTTTCGCGCCTTTATTTTACCCCTCTTACTTGCCTCCCGCTCGTCGGCCATTGCCTCTGCCCTTAGCGGGGAGTCTAGCATCCACTCCTTGGGTATCCATAATGGAGGATAGGACTGAAAGGGGGAAAACCAAGCACGGACGCGCCCAGGAAAATACCAAGGAGGATAGGAAGGGAGGCGAAGTAGGAGGGATGAACGCGGCAGCATCCTTGTAAGAAGCTTAGCGGCGGAAAAATTTCGGAAAAATGGCGGCTAGACGTAGCGTAGCTGCCGCAATCTTGCCGCCATTCATCCCTCCTACTTCGCCTCCCTTCCTATCCTCCGTGAAAATACCGCGAAAAAGAGTGTATAACTAGGTAAAAGAAAATTAAAAACTGGAATCTTTCCGATTCTTCATTATTAACTATTCGACAATAAGGATTTTACCACTTATGACGTCAGAGGGGCAATATATTATAATAAAGAAATAAATATAAAGACAGCCAAATAACATTGCCCGGAAATACTGTGTTGCGCAGTGCGCCATTATAAGACCGTTTGATTTTTGATTTCAAGAGAGAAGTGGGCCGATCCCGGATTTACTGCAATACCAGGCCGACCCGTGGCGGAGGTGGAGCAAGCTCCGACCACTCCGCCGCCGTCCAAAAATAAGTTTAATATCTTGGGCCCCGATGGGACCCGTATCAGATATTAAGCTGATAAGAACAGATACTGAATTTGTTTATTTAAAATTCGTTGTCAAGGTTACAAGTGTCCGCGTTATTAAAAAATTTAAATTATCGCGAACACTGTATTAAACAAAAAAATGGATTGTTGCATACATCAGTCAAAGCGCTAAACGAGCGTAAAAATACTTGTCGTTCCAAAAATAAAATTAGACGCGATAATTTACCATACTATTTACAGTTATCTACATGTCGAGTGAAGGTAAGTAAATATAATTTACTTCAGGTATTAGTATCCTATAAATTAATTTAAATTTAAGCATACAATTCTAATTTTTTCTTTTTGTTTTTTCAGGTTCTACAGTTTTCAAGGTAAGTATATCAAGTAAGTTTATTTTTTTTTTTTTAACAATAGGTTCTAAATAATTTTTAAATTTTCTTTTACAGGGTAAACAGGTTCCGCGGTACGTATCAGGTGAGTTATTCATATTAAGCATACAATAATCTTTTAAAATATATATAAAAATAACTTTTAAAATTGTAAAGTTAAAATTTACAATAAAAGCGTATTTAAAACTAAGAAAGTAATTTAAAAACATATTTACATATCACCATAAGGGCCTATTTTTTCCCTTTTTTGGTAAATGTTCCTGATGGGGAAGTCTGTACTCGTTTCCTGCGAGTCTGCAAAGTTTGACGTGCCTCAGTTAAGAATTCTTCACGCCATCTGAGTAGCTCAGGTGACTCCGTGACAAAGTTTCCTGCACGCTGGCAAAAGTTCTCTATTTCGCAATCGGTCATTTCTGCAAACTGCCAATCTCGTTCGTAGATCGGACTCTCGTATACTGGGTGTTTCGAGTTGGGAGATGACTCTGGAACGGGTGTGCGCTGTGGCGGAGTCTTCACAGCGTTTGCGTAGCCGTTAGACATTTTTGGCAATTCAGATGCTTTAAGGGAAGACTTTGGCGAAGAGAGACTCCAGCCATCTTCACCCCCCTCAAAACACCCTACTTCTGGTATAGATTCGTCCATCTGTTCTTGATGGTCAGCAGCATCGGTAGCGGTTTCCCGTTCTGCCAGTGGTGCTGGGGTCGAGTTTCGTAAGTTGCCAGTGTCTTCGGGGGCTGGAATATGCCCTTGGATGTCCGAATCTTCTGGAGCTGATTGCGCCTTTTTCTTTTTCTTCTTCGGGCAATCCCGAACCTGATGACTGTCTTTACGGCAGTAAAAACACATTCGCTGGACACCTTGATAGACAAGTTGGATGCGATGCCCGCTGATGGTCATCAGGTTCGGGATTGGACTCTTGATCTTTACTTCTAGCCGCCGATTTCCATTGCGGACGTCTTTTAACGGGCCTTTTTGAAATGTTTCCCATGTTTCTGAGAGTACCTCACAATAATTCTTTAAGGCAGATTTCAGAAAGGGTAGCTCCCACCAGCTGGGAGCATCCTTGATTGTTATCTGCGTAACCGGATCGGCGACTCCAACGATGTTGAGGTGCTTGTCACCGACAATAATGCCGGCATCCACAGCCTTCTGATAGCAGAAAGCATCTTTAAAGGTGATCTGGCATTCCGCTTTTCCAATCATCTGGAAGACGGTGATACTCTTGGGGCCAATGCAGTCGAAAAGAGCTACAGCCAAATCTTCTACATTGACCCCGTCGAACTTGATTCTTGCCGTGGCCTTCTTGGAGGACGAAGGCTCGGACTGTGGTTTACACGGCAGGCATGGCGACGATGGTGGTGACCGCCGAAGCGGAAACCGGATACTCAGGAACCGCTGGGATGAGCCAAACAGCGACTGGAACGCAGGAGCAGGAACAGGAACTTGAACTGGCACAGGAACTGGGTCGGTGTAGAATGCCGAATCAGCTTGGCAGGTAGACGAGCAGGCACGTATAACTCGCCTTAAAGGCGTATAAACACTTCTCGGCTTAGACTAAGATCGCGGTATAGAACTGATATAGGAAACAGATACTACACTTTGATCTTAGCCAAAAGGCCGAGAAGCGATAACCCGCTAGGAGCCGTCACTGTTTAACAAAGTAAAAAGAGAGAATTCGAGCATTTCAAATATTTCATAATTACGTCACCGAATGTTGGTCCTGGTGGGAGATGACAACGTTTGTAGCCATCGCGCGAACAAAGGAGAAGACGATATCTTGAATCCGTGAAAGAGAGGTACACCGCCAGGCCCGGACTGGCACTTTTGGGGTCATCGGCTAGAGACAGTAGAGTGGGCCACTTTACCGGGCCGTATGGAAAAAAAAATCTAAATGGTGGTTTATAGGACCATAAATAACGTATTAAGTGTACTAGATTCTACGTGAAACGTCAAACGCGTTTAAATGACCATTTAGGAAAAATTTATTATAAGCGAATAGAGCGTTCTATAAAAGTGGACCATAACCGGTCACTTTTCATACAGACTATAGAGCTGGTTCAGCAGGACTAACAACTTTTGTTATTCTTTGGTTTAAGAGAATTCGGCTTATGTCCTGTCTTTATATGAATATTTTAGAGACGTACCTTTTAGGAGTTGTAGGAGGCACCCTAGGTGTTGAAGTATGTTTGGGGTTAAGGATATTTTCATGATCTAAGTTTCATCTTAAACACGTGGATTTGGGACTAGTATTTTCGAGAATTTTGCTTATTTGCCATCATACATTTATTACAAAAATCATTTAAAATAAGAAAAAAGGCGCGGAAAGCCGGAAATATGTGAAGCCTAGGCTAGCAACTACGCTACTAATAAAAATTGACTGCTCTCAATTTCTTACGGGTTTGCCAGATAAATATATTTCTCTAAGACGAAAAACCGGCCAAACCTTCACCTCCTCCGAACTCCAAAGGGGGAAAGCACACCACACCAATTTTATGGATTCGTAAACGCGTTTTCCCAATCGACCGCCATCACCTTACAGTCTACGGGGAGGGTGATGAAAAAACTGGTTTTGGGGGGATGAAATTTCTGCGGTAAAGGGCTTGCTCGTTGGTTTTCTGTACGATAATATCGGCGCCCAGTAAACGTTTCTAAAAAGAGTGTATAGAACGTTCTATTGGAGCCGCAAGCAGCCGGTGGCCCTCGGCGATCACCAACCTACCAGGACCTGGCTAGTCGCGGCTTGTCCACCGCTATCAATTACATTCTATCGGCAACGGCCATATCACGCTGAATACACCGGTTCTCGTCTGATCACCGAAGTTAAGCAGCGTCGAGCGCGGTCAGTACTTGGGAGGGAGACCACCTGGGAACACCGCGTGCCGTTGGCTACTCATTTATTTTCGCGGGATGGGATTTGCGTCTTTTAACAGGAAAATACCTTCATCCTATCATTTTGACGCTGCTTTTTTTATGCAATTAAAAGTTCGCCCAGACGATAATATTATTTCGGTCAACTCTTGGCCTTTTTTTAACAACTGGCAGCATCTTCCCGTGAATAAAATACATGTTAGTATCAAAATTGAACAAAATAAAATGGCGAGAAAATTGGTTTTTATTTTATTCTACTTAAGGCTTGTACTTAAAATAGTACTAACTTACTTACTTACTTACTTACTTACTTACTTACTTACTTACTTACTAACTAACTAACTAACTAACTAACTAACTAACTAACGTTTATCTCTAAACAAAAACATTTCCGCGGTAAAATCCACTCTGAAATGGCCTTTTCTGGTTTTGGAATTAAGTCCAAAGTTAAAATTTTATTAACAAATTCTAATTGTGAAATATATTTTTTGTTCTAAATTTTAATCTTAAATGTAATTTAAATAGTTGAATCTAAAAAAGGACTTTTGGAAAATGTTTCATATAAGGTTTTATCATGGGACAGCCGCATGGATTAGGGGAGTAACCCAAAAATACAAAATATCAAAACAAACCACAGACAGAGATATATTTTTTAAACAAAATAATATAGCTAACTTTTATCTATTAATTGTTTTAGGTGATGTAGTTTATGTAAAATATAAAAATGAACCTTGGCACAATATAAATTTAATGTCATGTTTTATTGATACTTAGAAAAAGTAACAAACATTTCAAAAGTCAGATCTTTGAGATCCTTATTAGAAAAATATAACATTTTAAATCCGAACTCCTCTATAAATATTAAAATTATAAATTCCTAATCTACTTTAACAAAAGATATATCATATTAAGTTTAATACTATTAATGTTAGGAATAATCATGACTTTGAGATAAATAGAACAAAAATATTTAATTCCAAATATAGTTAATTATAGAGCAATATATAATAAATGATTTTGTACTTACCAAAAATAAGCCTTGCCACTTTATATCTTGGTAATGTAGCCGCCGCATGGGCGAAGCCGCGGGCGGCGGGCCCCCGGCGGCGACTCACTGTCCACGGAAGACGGGAAGAGAAAAAAAATGGAGAGGGGCTTATTTCGTGTTTTCTCTTTACGCGGAACATCTTGGCTGGAACCCAATGACGTAAAAATGAGGGGCGCGCTGTCTCTACCCACCATACCGAAACCCGCGAATTTACGTTATGAAAACCGGTTCCTTCAGCCAACCACTTAGAACATGCACGATTTACGAACCTTGGGTTACGAATAAAACCACAGGAATAACACAGAACAACCTCTTTTCGCGCCTTTATTTTACCCCTCTTACTTGCCTCCCGCTCGTCGGCCATTGCCTCTGCCCTTAGCGGGGAGTCTAGCATCCACTCCTTGGGTATCCATAATGGAGGATAGGACTGAAAGGGGGAAAACCAAGCACGGACGCGCCCAGGAAAATACCAAGGAGGATAGGAAGGGAGGCGAAGTAGGAGGGATGAACGCGGCAGCATCCTTGTAAGAAGCTTAGCGGCGGAAAAATTTCGGAAAAATGGCGGCTAGACGTAGCGTAGCTGCCGCAATCTTGCCGCCATTCATCCCTCCTACTTCGCCTCCCTTCCTATCCTCCGTGAAAATACCGCGAAAAAGAGTGTATAACTAGGTAAAAGAAAATTAAAAACTGGAATCTTTCCGATTCTTCATTATTAACTATTCGACAATAAGGATTTTACCACTTATGACGTCAGAGGGGCAATATATTATAATAAAGAAATAAATATAAAGACAGCCAAATAACATTGCCCGGAAATACTGTGTTGCGCAGTGCGCCATTATAAGACCGTTTGATTTTTGATTTCAAGAGAGAAGTGGGCCGATCCCGGATTTACTGCAATACCAGGCCGACCCGTGGCGGAGGTGGAGCAAGCTCCGACCACTCCGCCGCCGTCCAAAAATAAGTTTAATATCTTGGGCCCCGATGGGACCCGTATCAGATATTAAGCTGATAAGAACAGATACTGAATTTGTTTATTTAAAATTCGTTGTCAAGGTTACAAGTGTCCGCGTTATTAAAAAATTTAAATTATCGCGAACACTGTATTAAGAACAGATACTGAATTTGTTTATTTGAAATTCATTTGTCATGGTTACAAAAATGGTCGCGTTATTAACATTTAAATTAGCGCGAACATTGTCAAAAAACAGTTATTTCTTTTTTCAGGTTTGTTTTTTGTAAAAAACGTCCAGGTAAGTATGAGTTTAACCTATTTTTCCTATATTTTTTTAACAAAGCAAGTAAGTATAATTTTTAACTATTTTTCTCTATGTTTTAACAAGGTAAGTATAAATTTTAACTATATTTTATTTTTCTGTATTTTAAACTAAGGTAAGTATTTTTCCTTTTCTTTTTAACTTTAACGTAAAAAATATTCATATGTTTTTTTACAGAGATCCAGCGTACCAGATTACAAAACGTCCCCTATTTATAACTAAATACCAATTAAAAGGCCCAAAACATATAAAAATGTAAACTTAAAATTAAAGAATTAAAAGTATACATAAAACTTAAAAGAGTTATTAAAAACATATTTACAGCTCAAAACGAGGTACTAATTCTTCCCTTTTTTTGGGTCTTTGTCACGAGGAGGGCTATGAGGTCGTTTAGACCGGTTCTTCAGTATTCTCTCAGCCATCGCTAGAGTGTTGCTTCGCCAGTTTATGATTTTGGTGTCCTTGGATGTTAATGCTTTAGCACGCCGAATGAAGTTTTCAATTTCTTGTTTTGACATTATAGCGAAATTCCAATCGCGGGCGTAAATTTCTACTTCTTGTTTGGGTTCCTTTGGTGTTGGAGGATCAGATTTCGGGGAACGCTTAGGAGACTTAACGGCGTCGGCGTACCCTTTGACTATGGTGGAGGGTTCAGTTTTCTTTGGTGATGGTACTGGAGACAGCAGGGACCAGCCATCGCCCTCTTTGGGTTCGTTGGTTTCTGATGGACTTTTCTCCATCTCGACTTGAGTTTCCTCAGCGCCATCTTCAGCACCTGCTAATGGAGGTGGTGGGGTCGAGTTCTCTGGATCATTGGTGGCCGGAGTCTGATCAACAATGTTCTTTTGCTCTGGAATTGGTTGCGTCTTGTTTCGTTTCCTCGGGCAATCCCGAACCTGATGACTGTCTTTGCGGCAATAAAAGCACATGCGCTGGACGCCTTGATACACGAGCTGGATGCGGTGTCCACTGATGGTCATCAGGTTCGGGATTGGGCTTTTTATCTTGACTTCTAGGCGACGATTTCCATTGCGGACATCTTTCAGAGGTCCTTTCTGGAAGGTCTCCCATGTTTCCGTGAGTACCTCACAGTAATTCTTTAATGCTGATTTCAGAAATGATAGCTCCCACCAGCTGGGAGCATCCTTGACTGTGATCTGGGTAACTGGATCGGCAACGCCTACGACGTTGAGGTGCTTGTTACCAACAATGATACCGGCATCCACGGCCTTTTGATAACAAAAGCCGTCTTGAAACGTGATCTGGCATTCCGTTTTTCCAATCATCTGGAAGACGGTGATACTCTTGGGGCCAATGTAGTCGAAAAGAGCTACTGCCAAATCTTCTACATTGACCCCGTCGAACTTGATTCTCGCAGTTGCCTTCTTCGAGGACATAGAGGCGGACTGCGATGCTGCTGGCAAGGACTGCACGGCAGGCATGGCGACGAATGTGGCGACCGCCGAAGCGGAGACCGGAGCTCAGGAACCGCTGAATGGAGGCAAACGGCAACTGGAACACAGGAACAGCAGCTGGAACTGGTACTGCAACTGGAACTGGTACTGGAACGGCGACGTCTGGCGAGACAGCGTGGCAGGCACAACAAGCAGGTAAGTAAACTTCCCGGCGCAGGAAAATACGGTTCCCGGCCTTTGACTTCGAAGAAAGGAGCAGATACTACACTTTGATCTTAGCCAAAAGGCCGAGAAGCGATAACCCGCTAGGAGCCGTCACTGTTTAACAAAGTAAAAAGAGAGAATTCGAGCATTTCAAATATTTCATAATTACGTCACCGAATGTTGGTCCTGGTGGGAGATGACAACGTTTGTAGCCATCGCGCGAACAAAGGAGAAGACGATATCTTGAATCCGTGAAAGAGAGGTACACCGCCAGGCCCGGACTGGCACTTTTGGGGTCATCGGCTAGAGACAGTAGAGTGGGCCACTTTACCGGGCCGTATGGAAAAAAAAATCTAAATGGTGGTTTATAGGACCATAAATAACGTATTAAGTGTACTAGATTCTACGTGAAACGTCAAACGCGTTTAAATGACCATTTAGGAAAAATTTATTATAAGCGAATAGAGCGTTCTATAAAAGTGGACCATAACCGGTCACTTTTCATACAGACTATAGAGCTGGTTCAGCAGGACTAACAACTTTTGTTATTCTTTGGTTTAAGAGAATTCGGCTTATGTCCTGTCTTTATATGAATATTTTAGAGACGTACCTTTTAGGAGTTGTAGGAGGCACCCTAGGTGTTGAAGTATGTTTGGGGTTAAGGATATTTTCATGATCTAAGTTTCATCTTAAACACGTGGATTTGGGACTAGTATTTTCGAGAATTTTGCTTATTTGCCATCATACATTTATTACAAAAATCATTTAAAATAAGAAAAAAGGCGCGGAAAGCCGGAAATATGTGAAGCCTAGGCTAGCAACTACGCTACTAATAAAAATTGACTGCTCTCAATTTCTTACGGGTTTGCCAGATAAATATATTTCTCTAAGACGAAAAACCGGCCAAACCTTCACCTCCTCCGAACTCCAAAGGGGGAAAGCACACCACACCAATTTTATGGATTCGTAAACGCGTTTTCCCAATCGACCGCCATCACCTTACAGTCTACGGGGAGGGTGATGAAAAAACTGGTTTTGGGGGGATGAAATTTCTGCGGTAAAGGGCTTGCTCGTTGGTTTTCTGTACGATAATATCGGCGCCCAGTAAACGTTTCTAAAAAGAGTGTATAGAACGTTCTATTGGAGCCGCAAGCAGCCGGTGGCCCTCGGCGATCACCAACCTACCAGGACCTGGCTAGTCGCGGCTTGTCCACCGCTATCAATTACATTCTATCGGCAACGGCCATATCACGCTGAATACACCGGTTCTCGTCTGATCACCGAAGTTAAGCAGCGTCGAGCGCGGTCAGTACTTGGGAGGGAGACCACCTGGGAACACCGCGTGCCGTTGGCTACTCATTTATTTTCGCGGGATGGGATTTGCGTCTTTTAACAGGAAAATACCTTCATCCTATCATTTTGACGCTGCTTTTTTTATGCAATTAAAAGTTCGCCCAGACGATAATATTATTTCGGTCAACTCTTGGCCTTTTTTTAACAACTGGCAGCATCTTCCCGTGAATAAAATACATGTTAGTATCAAAATTGAACAAAATAAAATGGCGAGAAAATTGGTTTTTATTTTATTCTACTTAAGGCTTGTACTTAAAATAGTACTAACTTACTTACTTACTTACTTACTTACTTACTTACTTACTAACTAACTAACTAACTAACTAACTAACTAACGTTTATCTCTAAACAAAAACATTTCCGCGGTAAAATCCACTCTGAAATGGCCTTTTCTGGTTTTGGAATTAAGTCCAAAGTTAAAATTTTATTAACAAATTCTAATTGTGAAATATATTTTTTGTTCTAAATTTTAATCTTAAATGTAATTTAAATAGTTGAATCTAAAAAAGGACTTTTGGAAAATGTTTCATATAAGGTTTTATCATGGGACAGCCGCATGGATTAGGGGAGTAACCCAAAAATACAAAATATCAAAACAAACCACAGACAGAGATATATTTTTTAAACAAAATAATATAGCTAACTTTTATCTATTAATTGTTTTAGGTGATGTAGTTTATGTAAAATATAAAAATGAACCTTGGCACAATATAAATTTAATGTCATGTTTTATTGATACTTAGAAAAAGTAACAAACATTTCAAAAGTCAGATCTTTGAGATCCTTATTAGAAAAATATAACATTTTAAATCCGAACTCCTCTATAAATATTAAAATTATAAATTCCTAATCTACTTTAACAAAAGATATATCATATTAAGTTTAATACTATTAATGTTAGGAATAATCATGACTTTGAGATAAATAGAACAAAAATATTTAATTCCAAATATAGTTAATTATAGAGCAATATATAATAAATGATTTTGTACTTACCAAAAATAAGCCTTGCCACTTTATATCTTGGTAATGTAGCCGCCGCATGGGCGAAGCCGCGGGCGGCGGGCCCCCGGCGGCGACTCACTGTCCACGGAAGACGGGAAGAGAAAAAAAATGGAGAGGGGCTTATTTCGTGTTTTCTCTTTACGCGGAACATCTTGGCTGGAACCCAATGACGTAAAAATGAGGGGCGCGCTGTCTCTACCCACCATACCGAAACCCGCGAATTTACGTTATGAAAACCGGTTCCTTCAGCCAACCACTTAGAACATGCACGATTTACGAACCTTGGGTTACGAATAAAACCACAGGAATAACACAGAACAACCTCTTTTCGCGCCTTTATTTTACCCCTCTTACTTGCCTCCCGCTCGTCGGCCATTGCCTCTGCCCTTAGCGGGGAGTCTAGCATCCACTCCTTGGGTATCCATAATGGAGGATAGGACTGAAAGGGGGAAAACCAAGCACGGACGCGCCCAGGAAAATACCAAGGAGGATAGGAAGGGAGGCGAAGTAGGAGGGATGAACGCGGCAGCATCCTTGTAAGAAGCTTAGCGGCGGAAAAATTTCGGAAAAATGGCGGCTAGACGTAGCGTAGCTGCCGCAATCTTGCCGCCATTCATCCCTCCTACTTCGCCTCCCTTCCTATCCTCCGTGAAAATACCGCGAAAAAGAGTGTATAACTAGGTAAAAGAAAATTAAAAACTGGAATCTTTCCGATTCTTCATTATTAACTATTCGACAATAAGGATTTTACCACTTATGACGTCAGAGGGGCAATATATTATAATAAAGAAATAAATATAAAGACAGCCAAATAACATTGCCCGGAAATACTGTGTTGCGCAGTGCGCCATTATAAGACCGTTTGATTTTTGATTTCAAGAGAGAAGTGGGCCGATCCCGGATTTACTGCAATACCAGGCCGACCCGTGGCGGAGGTGGAGCAAGCTCCGACCACTCCGCCGCCGTCCAAAAATAAGTTTAATATCTTGGGCCCCGATGGGACCCGTATCAGATATTAAGCTGATAAGAACAGATACTAAAGTATTTTATTAATTTTCAAAAAGTTTACAGCACAGTACTTGTTTTTAAAATTGTTTTTAGGTTTAGTTTAAATTAAACAATTTTCCGCTAGTTACAGAATTTGTGCACAGATGGCACTTGTCGAATTCTCTTATTTACATGTTTCATAGTCTATTTACACTGGTTTTTTTAAAATTATATACATCATTACAATATTGTTTTTATTCCGATTTGTATGTTCTAATTTTACACTAGAAAAGTTAACACCAAAGATCTAGGTCTCAATTAATTTCTTTTAGATATAGCGATAATTAAATTGTTTTGATTATTTCCTATTTACACAAGTTGCGGTCTATTTAAAAACATTTAAAAAAATCATTTCTATATATATTTATTTACAATTTCAGTTTCGCACTAAAAATTTTTGATTTTTAAGAACCAAATTACATTAAAATAAAATTCTAAGTTTCGACTGACGGCGCTCAATTATTGGGAGATCTAAGTTGGCCCAAAGGTCCCCAAACTGCCCCTCGGGAAGACGTTTTTGGTCCAAGCGGGCTTTTCGAAGAAGATTACTTCGAACTCTTTCCAAAACAACTTTAGCGGACTCGAATCGATTGTCAAAGACCGCTTCGTTGCGCACTCTCCAGATCTGATAATTGATCTCAGTTATAAGTATAATTAGTATATTTGTCAAAGGAAGTGGTATTGGGAGAGGAGCCAAATAAATGATAGTTCGCCACTGTATAAAGGGTATTTTAATGAAGTTTCGTAGATGATTTCTCAATAGTTTGGCGTTTTCACATTCGTAAAATATGTGAATTAGGGTTTCGTTGGCGGGACATCTCGGGCATTTTCTCGTTTTACCGATCTGTCTTGACACGAGGGTATCCCTTGTCGGCAGGGCGTCATGAACGATACGGTATGCCAGGTCCCTTCGAGAACTTTCGATGCGCGGATTGTGAATCCTTTGGAAAGTGACCTTCCAGTCAAGCTGTGGCTGAAAGGAACAGATTCTCGGTCTGGTTTCTGTTCGCAGGAGATTCTTCACCTGATTATTGCTGGTTTTAAAAAAATCAAAGTTAGTGTCTTTCTGGTTAATAACCACTGCGTAATTCTTCATGTCCTTATAAGCGGGATGTATAGTTCCGGCATGAGATATCTGAAAATTCCATGGTATCTTGAAAATCGACTTACTGGCCGTTGATAAATTGTATACGATTGACTGGGCTACTGGGTGCGGTGCTGCTTTCAAACATGCCAAGTACCGTGTGAGCGAGAGTGATTTAATCTCCAAGGCGACATCTGGAATTCCCAAGCCGCCTTCTGGTTTAGGCAGACTCGTCGTCGTTCTCGCGATTGCTTCGTGTCGGCCATCCCAGACAAACTTGAAAATTTGACGGGTGACTTCTTTTAGTTGGACTTCGTTGAGTTTTATAAACGGGGTGCCATATGTTAGCCTCGGAAGCGCTACCTGTCGGACTAGTTGGACTTTCGTTCGCCAAGACATGGGTAGGTTCGCCCACGCTTGGAATGACTCTACAAACTTCTGAATTAACTGAAGCGTAGTTTTTTTGTCCACGCCCTGTCCATTGAAATGGAGGCCCATGATTTTTATCGGCTCCGTTGTTAGATGGACCGTTACTGCTTGCGGTATTTCGTCAGTGGGCTTTACTCCCAGGACCATTAATCTTGTCTTGTCAACGTTAAGTTTACTCCCTGACTCCGCGCAAAATTCGGAAAAAACGTCCAACGTCGCGACCACAGACTGGGCGTCATTCAAGAGCATATTGGCATCGTCTGCATGCGCGATATATTTTTCTTCGTCTTGTGGATGTCCTGGACAATTCAGACCTCGTATATTAGGCGACGCCTTTATGGCTATCAATACTGGTTCCAGTGCCAAACAGAAAAGGACGGGTGATAAAGGGCAGCCTTGTCGCACCCCACGTAGTACTGGAAATTCATCGGTAAGGTTATTATTCACGAGAACTTGACTGGTATTGTCTTTGTACAGGAGCTGAAACCAAGATATAAACTCGGTCCCAAATCCGAATTTCCTCAGAACATTCCAGATAAATTGGTGATCTAGACGGTCAAACGCCTTTTCGAAGTCAATGGCCAACAGGTAGCCCGATTGCCTCCTTTCGTTGTAGGAATTTATGATGTCTCGTAACATTACCAAATTGTTAATTGGCTGGCGGCCTCGTACTCCACATGACTGGTTCACACCGACCAGTTGTTGCGTGAATCGGGAAATTCGTAGCTCGATTACCTTCGCTAAGAGTTTACGATCAAAATTGAGGAGGGTGATCGGCCTCCACTTGGCCGGTTCCGCTTTGTTGGGCACATCTTTACACAGGAGCGTTACGACGCCCTTTCTGAAAGAGGGTGGTAAAGACTTCGTACAAAGAATAGCATTAAAAATTCTCGTAAGAACAACTCGAAGAGTAGGCCAAATAAATTTATACAGCTCCATCGGGAGTCCATCTCCACCTGGGGCTTTTCCACTGTTCATGTGTTTGAGAGCTTGGTCGAGTTCGGCCTCTAAGAGTGGTTCTGTAAGCGAATCCGAATCTTCTGGTAAGACTTTAGGTAGAGTATCTGGCAACGAATTCAGGAAGGTACCCGAAGTTCTTTCTGCGCGATAAAGGTCCCTATAAAATTCTACAAATGTAGTTTCAATTACGGTTTTTTCCGTACTGATCCCCTGGGGTGTGTTTACGGAACTAATTTCTATTCGTTTCTTCGGAGGCCGGAATCTCCGATAGAATGCCGCTGAAAATGTGTCTTCCCCCGTTAACGCTTCTACCTGGGCCGAGTCTAATCGGTCTTGGTATTGTCGGTGGTACTCTTCGTGAATTAAAGCTTGAATTTCGTCTTTCGCCGATACAACTTCTATTGTTTGTACAGCAACACGTGAAAGTTTCTCTAACGCCCATCTCAGAAAAGCTAGACGTCGACGTTTATCGGCTGCCGCTTGCTTGCTTAATTGTACGAGTATGTTTTTAACGCTTAATTTTGCATTTTCCCAGTCGTCTACTGTACACACGTCCCTCAGAGTGGCTTCGAGTTGAGGTTTTAGCTGCGCCGCGATTTCTTTGTCAGTAAGTAGCGATTTATTCATTCGCCAAATTCCCGCTCCCCTCGGTTGTAGCTCGGAGACCCCCAAGCCAATTGTAATTAGATCATGGTCGGATATGACAGTATTTGGGCTACCTATTTTAACAATATCTGCCGAATTAATTTTAAGCGTATCTGAATCGGATACATACACCCTGTCTATTCGGGATGCGAGATTATCTTTCCGCCAAGTATATTCCAACTTGGACGGATATTTGAGTCTATATATATCGAGTAGCGCGTAATCTTGAACGACATTTTTTAACTCTACAACACTTAAATCGTTGGGTATTCCTATACCAATACGGTCTAAGGGGGGGTTTTCAACACAATTAAAATCTCCCCCTAATATAACATTATCGTATTTACCATCAAAAAATTCAAATAAATTAGTAAAAAACAACCGACGCTCTTTTGGTTTATTAGGTGCGTAAATTGAGATAAGTCTGATACTTCTGTTAAAAAATTTAAAATTTAAACTTAAAACTCGTCCTTGATAATCTGTACGAATGTTTTTAACGTTATCTTTGTATTTAGTTTTGACTAAAATGGCTACCCCGCATGATTGCGACGATATGGCGCTACTATAAAAAATTACTCCATCTATAAATATTTTTCTGATGGATTTCCAATCGTCTAATTGCCGCCAGTGCGTTTCCTGTAGAAACAAAATATCCAAGTTTTCGCCCAGAAAAATTGACGCTATTTCCGCCTGTTTATTCTTGCATTTTAAACCATTCACGTTTAGGCTTCCAATTTTTAGATTAGTCATAAAAAGTTTGTATAGTTCTTAAAATGTAAATAAATGTTCTCTCTTTCTTGTAAATAACTGTTTTTAAAGTCAATAAGTTAAAAATACGGTAATTTTACTTACGCGTACCACGGGAGGGTCCTTTAACTGTTCTTTTGTTCGGGCTTGACACCCCTGGACTGGCGTTTCTCTTTTTTGTTTCACGCACAGCTACACCGGAAGTAGGCGTTGTCGACTGAGCTATTCCCGAATACGACCTGTTAGCGTCCATGTTGTCGGTACTATCCTTGACGACTTCTGCGAGGTTGTCCTCGGCGTCCTCCATGTTGCTGTCGGAGTCCTCGCTTTCCGACAACCTAGTTGGCTTAGCCGATTTTGGGCTGGTGTTTCCTTCATCAATAATTAGGTTTCCATCAGTTGACTTATCACCTGATTCGGACGACCTGAGAGTTGGCTCTTCTCCCTCGGGGTCTGAACCAACAGCCTTTGGGTGTTCTTTCTCCTCTGCACTGGATAAAGGCGGGAACTCCGTGGTGTTGAGCAAGGTCTCCTCCGGAGTCTTTTCTTTGGCTGTCTGCGCCTGGCGGTCTCTGACTACTGGGCATTCCTTTCTAGTGTGACCCGTTTCGTTGCAGGCAAAACAACGTTTTTCCACCCCGTTATAGTAAATAAGGGCACGATGAACCTTGGAAAACGTCATTACATTTGGAATCGGTTTCGTCATCTGGATCTTTATCAGTCTAGTGCCAGACTTCACTCCCGGGAAATCTCCATACTCTTCAAATTTGTGACTTATAACCTTGCCATACGGCGCCAACGAGGAGCTCACAGAATCCCATTGGAGCCAACGAGGTAAATTTCGGACAGTGATCCAACGCCCACTATCATCCAAACTTGTTAATGGACAATCTCGGCCATTAACGCTGATTTTTCCCAAGTCGAAAGCTTTCGCAGCACTCGAGATATTGGTAAACGTCACCATAAAGATGCCTTTGCCCATCGGCTGAATGGTGTCGACTGTCCTCGGTCCGATATTTTCATAGATCGCACGAAGGACATCTTGGTACGGGAAATCCGCTTCCAAACGGCCAGTCTTTTTACGCTCCGCAGTGGCACCCGCCATGACTGCGGGATAGCCAGAAACGAGGCTCAGTGGTATCGAAACTGTTCCCAAAAGGGAACTTAGTTGAAAAATTACACAGTAAAATTAAAATTGTAGTTAAAAGCAGCTATTAAATAAAACTAGGCTTAATGCCTGAACCGAGAATACGCCCCCAAAAAATGGCGGACTGCGTAAAATAACGTTGTAATAAACGAAAAAGACGGAGCTCGAAACTGTGCGACTGCTCTCTCCGAGGATAAGAACAGATACTACACTTTGATCTTAGCCAAAAGGCCGAGAAGCGATAACCCGCTAGGAGCCGTCACTGTTTAACAAAGTAAAAAGAGAGAATTCGAGCATTTCAAATATTTCATAATTACGTCACCGAATGTTGGTCCTGGTGGGAGATGACAACGTTTGTAGCCATCGCGCGAACAAAGGAGAAGACGATATCTTGAATCCGTGAAAGAGAGGTACACCGCCAGGCCCGGACTGGCACTTTTGGGGTCATCGGCTAGAGACAGTAGAGTGGGCCACTTTACCGGGCCGTATGGAAAAAAAAATCTAAATGGTGGTTTATAGGACCATAAATAACGTATTAAGTGTACTAGATTCTACGTGAAACGTCAAACGCGTTTAAATGACCATTTAGGAAAAATTTATTATAAGCGAATAGAGCGTTCTATAAAAGTGGACCATAACCGGTCACTTTTCATACAGACTATAGAGCTGGTTCAGCAGGACTAACAACTTTTGTTATTCTTTGGTTTAAGAGAATTCGGCTTATGTCCTGTCTTTATATGAATATTTTAGAGACGTACCTTTTAGGAGTTGTAGGAGGCACCCTAGGTGTTGAAGTATGTTTGGGGTTAAGGATATTTTCATGATCTAAGTTTCATCTTAAACACGTGGATTTGGGACTAGTATTTTCGAGAATTTTGCTTATTTGCCATCATACATTTATTACAAAAATCATTTAAAATAAGAAAAAAGGCGCGGAAAGCCGGAAATATGTGAAGCCTAGGCTAGCAACTACGCTACTAATAAAAATTGACTGCTCTCAATTTCTTACGGGTTTGCCAGATAAATATATTTCTCTAAGACGAAAAACCGGCCAAACCTTCACCTCCTCCGAACTCCAAAGGGGGAAAGCACACCACACCAATTTTATGGATTCGTAAACGCGTTTTCCCAATCGACCGCCATCACCTTACAGTCTACGGGGAGGGTGATGAAAAAACTGGTTTTGGGGGGATGAAATTTCTGCGGTAAAGGGCTTGCTCGTTGGTTTTCTGTACGATAATATCGGCGCCCAGTAAACGTTTCTAAAAAGAGTGTATAGAACGTTCTATTGGAGCCGCAAGCAGCCGGTGGCCCTCGGCGATCACCAACCTACCAGGACCTGGCTAGTCGCGGCTTGTCCACCGCTATCAATTACATTCTATCGGCAACGGCCATATCACGCTGAATACACCGGTTCTCGTCTGATCACCGAAGTTAAGCAGCGTCGAGCGCGGTCAGTACTTGGGAGGGAGACCACCTGGGAACACCGCGTGCCGTTGGCTACTCATTTATTTTCGCGGGATGGGATTTGCGTCTTTTAACAGGAAAATACCTTCATCCTATCATTTTGACGCTGCTTTTTTTATGCAATTAAAAGTTCGCCCAGACGATAATATTATTTCGGTCAACTCTTGGCCTTTTTTTAACAACTGGCAGCATCTTCCCGTGAATAAAATACATGTTAGTATCAAAATTGAACAAAATAAAATGGCGAGAAAATTGGTTTTTATTTTATTCTACTTAAGGCTTGTACTTAAAATAGTACTAACTTACTTACTTACTTACTTACTTACTTACTTACTTACTTACTTACTAACTAACTAACTAACTAACTAACTAACTAACTAACGTTTATCTCTAAACAAAAACATTTCCGCGGTAAAATCCACTCTGAAATGGCCTTTTCTGGTTTTGGAATTAAGTCCAAAGTTAAAATTTTATTAACAAATTCTAATTGTGAAATATATTTTTTGTTCTAAATTTTAATCTTAAATGTAATTTAAATAGTTGAATCTAAAAAAGGACTTTTGGAAAATGTTTCATATAAGGTTTTATCATGGGACAGCCGCATGGATTAGGGGAGTAACCCAAAAATACAAAATATCAAAACAAACCACAGACAGAGATATATTTTTTAAACAAAATAATATAGCTAACTTTTATCTATTAATTGTTTTAGGTGATGTAGTTTATGTAAAATATAAAAATGAACCTTGGCACAATATAAATTTAATGTCATGTTTTATTGATACTTAGAAAAAGTAACAAACATTTCAAAAGTCAGATCTTTGAGATCCTTATTAGAAAAATATAACATTTTAAATCCGAACTCCTCTATAAATATTAAAATTATAAATTCCTAATCTACTTTAACAAAAGATATATCATATTAAGTTTAATACTATTAATGTTAGGAATAATCATGACTTTGAGATAAATAGAACAAAAATATTTAATTCCAAATATAGTTAATTATAGAGCAATATATAATAAATGATTTTGTACTTACCAAAAATAAGCCTTGCCACTTTATATCTTGGTAATGTAGCCGCCGCATGGGCGAAGCCGCGGGCGGCGGGCCCCCGGCGGCGACTCACTGTCCACGGAAGACGGGAAGAGAAAAAAAATGGAGAGGGGCTTATTTCGTGTTTTCTCTTTACGCGGAACATCTTGGCTGGAACCCAATGACGTAAAAATGAGGGGCGCGCTGTCTCTACCCACCATACCGAAACCCGCGAATTTACGTTATGAAAACCGGTTCCTTCAGCCAACCACTTAGAACATGCACGATTTACGAACCTTGGGTTACGAATAAAACCACAGGAATAACACAGAACAACCTCTTTTCGCGCCTTTATTTTACCCCTCTTACTTGCCTCCCGCTCGTCGGCCATTGCCTCTGCCCTTAGCGGGGAGTCTAGCATCCACTCCTTGGGTATCCATAATGGAGGATAGGACTGAAAGGGGGAAAACCAAGCACGGACGCGCCCAGGAAAATACCAAGGAGGATAGGAAGGGAGGCGAAGTAGGAGGGATGAACGCGGCAGCATCCTTGTAAGAAGCTTAGCGGCGGAAAAATTTCGGAAAAATGGCGGCTAGACGTAGCGTAGCTGCCGCAATCTTGCCGCCATTCATCCCTCCTACTTCGCCTCCCTTCCTATCCTCCGTGAAAATACCGCGAAAAAGAGTGTATAACTAGGTAAAAGAAAATTAAAAACTGGAATCTTTCCGATTCTTCATTATTAACTATTCGACAATAAGGATTTTACCACTTATGACGTCAGAGGGGCAATATATTATAATAAAGAAATAAATATAAAGACAGCCAAATAACATTGCCCGGAAATACTGTGTTGCGCAGTGCGCCATTATAAGACCGTTTGATTTTTGATTTCAAGAGAGAAGTGGGCCGATCCCGGATTTACTGCAATACCAGGCCGACCCGTGGCGGAGGTGGAGCAAGCTCCGACCACTCCGCCGCCGTCCAAAAATAAGTTTAATATCTTGGGCCCCGATGGGACCCGTATCAGATATTAAGCTGATAAGAACAGATACTTTTAATTGTTTATTAAAAGATTGTCGTTTTTTACATATTTACATTTTTCATTTGTTATATATTTGTTCGCGGTTTTAATTAATTAAATTAGCGCGAACAATCGTTTAAAAAGGATCATTGTATAAAATTCGAGAAGAGAACTATGTTAAAATTTTAAAAACTAAATTTAAAACATATTTTTTCCTTTTTTAATTTCTTTTTCAGGAGTTCCACTACGTCTTCTTTTGGGATAGTTTTTCAGGAGTTCGGTAATTCTTATGACGAGGTCTTCTGCTGTCCGGGTTAGGCTGATTGAACGTGTGGGGGCTCTGGAATTGATTTTTTCGAGGAGGGCTTGTAGTTCGTTTTTCTTCAGTAGGTTAAGGCCTGGCACCTCGTTATAATTCCAGTCTAATGGATCGAATCTTGGTCTGGTTGTGGGGCTGTCATGTTCGTTGGTGTCAGATTCGTCTTCAGGTTCGGGTTCTAGGTCATCGTGGTGTGGTGGTGATTTCAAGGCGTCGGCGAAGGAACAGATTTTGGCTGGAGGATCTACGGTCTTTGGAGAAGGTGTCGTCAAGTAAAAACTTTCGTTGGAGGTCTTGGATTCATCTGCCTGGGTAAGTACTTTTTTTTTACTTGTATATTTTTCTTTTAGGTTGTCTTGTACGGTGGTCTCGCTGGATTCCGGGTGCTTGGCTGGTGGGCTAATTACTCCGTTAGACTCTGGAGGCTGGCGAGCCTTTTTCATCTTTTTCGGGCAATCCCGAACCTGATGCGTGTCTTTGTGACAGTAAAAACACATTCTCTGGACTCCCCTATAGGTGATCTGGATTTGATGTCCATTGATGGTCATCAGGTTCGGGATTGGCCCCTTGACTTTGACTTGCAGGCGTCGAGTTCCCGTGTATAGATCTTTCAGAGCCCCTGTCTGGTAGGTCTCCCAGACTTCCGAGATGACGTCACAGCAGGCTTTCAAGGCATTTTTGAAGACAGCTAAATCCCACCAGCTCGGTGCATCTCTTACTGTTATGTAGGAGACAGGATCTGCCACCCCAGTGATATCTAGCTGCTTGTTGTCGACGATGATGCCACTATCGACGGCTTTCTGATAGCTTGCAGTATCTCGGAAAGTGATCAGAGCTTCGGACTTCGATACCATTTGAAAGACGGTGATTTTCTTCAGGCCGACGTGGTCGAAAAGAGCTTGCGCTAAATCTTCCACGCCGACGCCGTCGAATTTAATACGGGCTGTGGTAGCCTTGAGTGCAGAGGCTGGAGCAGGAGCTAGCTGATTAACAGCCGTCGATGTCGCAGGAAGCATGGTGGCTGGCTTTGACGTCAGGATTGCGGCGTGGTGATTGGAATCGCCAGGCGGCGATCCCTGGAGTAGTGGATCCAAGACTGCGGATTTCTGGAACAACTGGATTGTAAATATGGCACTGGATCAGCAGGACTGGAACTATGGCACTGGATCAGCAGGACTGGAACTATGGCACTGGATCAGCAGGACAGGTGAGTATACTACCCTTTTACAGGTACATACGATTCCCGGCCTTTGGCTTTGAAAAAAGGAGCAAACAGATACTACACTTTGATCTTAGCCAAAAGGCCGAGAAGCGATAACCCGCTAGGAGCCGTCACTGTTTAACAAAGTAAAAAGAGAGAATTCGAGCATTTCAAATATTTCATAATTACGTCACCGAATGTTGGTCCTGGTGGGAGATGACAACGTTTGTAGCCATCGCGCGAACAAAGGAGAAGACGATATCTTGAATCCGTGAAAGAGAGGTACACCGCCAGGCCCGGACTGGCACTTTTGGGGTCATCGGCTAGAGACAGTAGAGTGGGCCACTTTACCGGGCCGTATGGAAAAAAAAATCTAAATGGTGGTTTATAGGACCATAAATAACGTATTAAGTGTACTAGATTCTACGTGAAACGTCAAACGCGTTTAAATGACCATTTAGGAAAAATTTATTATAAGCGAATAGAGCGTTCTATAAAAGTGGACCATAACCGGTCACTTTTCATACAGACTATAGAGCTGGTTCAGCAGGACTAACAACTTTTGTTATTCTTTGGTTTAAGAGAATTCGGCTTATGTCCTGTCTTTATATGAATATTTTAGAGACGTACCTTTTAGGAGTTGTAGGAGGCACCCTAGGTGTTGAAGTATGTTTGGGGTTAAGGATATTTTCATGATCTAAGTTTCATCTTAAACACGTGGATTTGGGACTAGTATTTTCGAGAATTTTGCTTATTTGCCATCATACATTTATTACAAAAATCATTTAAAATAAGAAAAAAGGCGCGGAAAGCCGGAAATATGTGAAGCCTAGGCTAGCAACTACGCTACTAATAAAAATTGACTGCTCTCAATTTCTTACGGGTTTGCCAGATAAATATATTTCTCTAAGACGAAAAACCGGCCAAACCTTCACCTCCTCCGAACTCCAAAGGGGGAAAGCACACCACACCAATTTTATGGATTCGTAAACGCGTTTTCCCAATCGACCGCCATCACCTTACAGTCTACGGGGAGGGTGATGAAAAAACTGGTTTTGGGGGGATGAAATTTCTGCGGTAAAGGGCTTGCTCGTTGGTTTTCTGTACGATAATATCGGCGCCCAGTAAACGTTTCTAAAAAGAGTGTATAGAACGTTCTATTGGAGCCGCAAGCAGCCGGTGGCCCTCGGCGATCACCAACCTACCAGGACCTGGCTAGTCGCGGCTTGTCCACCGCTATCAATTACATTCTATCGGCAACGGCCATATCACGCTGAATACACCGGTTCTCGTCTGATCACCGAAGTTAAGCAGCGTCGAGCGCGGTCAGTACTTGGGAGGGAGACCACCTGGGAACACCGCGTGCCGTTGGCTACTCATTTATTTTCGCGGGATGGGATTTGCGTCTTTTAACAGGAAAATACCTTCATCCTATCATTTTGACGCTGCTTTTTTTATGCAATTAAAAGTTCGCCCAGACGATAATATTATTTCGGTCAACTCTTGGCCTTTTTTTAACAACTGGCAGCATCTTCCCGTGAATAAAATACATGTTAGTATCAAAATTGAACAAAATAAAATGGCGAGAAAATTGGTTTTTATTTTATTCTACTTAAGGCTTGTACTTAAAATAGTACTAACTTACTTACTTACTTACTTACTTACTTACTTACTTACTTACTTACTTACTAACTAACTAACTAACTAACTAACTAACTAACTAACGTTTATCTCTAAACAAAAACATTTCCGCGGTAAAATCCACTCTGAAATGGCCTTTTCTGGTTTTGGAATTAAGTCCAAAGTTAAAATTTTATTAACAAATTCTAATTGTGAAATATATTTTTTGTTCTAAATTTTAATCTTAAATGTAATTTAAATAGTTGAATCTAAAAAAGGACTTTTGGAAAATGTTTCATATAAGGTTTTATCATGGGACAGCCGCATGGATTAGGGGAGTAACCCAAAAATACAAAATATCAAAACAAACCACAGACAGAGATATATTTTTTAAACAAAATAATATAGCTAACTTTTATCTATTAATTGTTTTAGGTGATGTAGTTTATGTAAAATATAAAAATGAACCTTGGCACAATATAAATTTAATGTCATGTTTTATTGATACTTAGAAAAAGTAACAAACATTTCAAAAGTCAGATCTTTGAGATCCTTATTAGAAAAATATAACATTTTAAATCCGAACTCCTCTATAAATATTAAAATTATAAATTCCTAATCTACTTTAACAAAAGATATATCATATTAAGTTTAATACTATTAATGTTAGGAATAATCATGACTTTGAGATAAATAGAACAAAAATATTTAATTCCAAATATAGTTAATTATAGAGCAATATATAATAAATGATTTTGTACTTACCAAAAATAAGCCTTGCCACTTTATATCTTGGTAATGTAGCCGCCGCATGGGCGAAGCCGCGGGCGGCGGGCCCCCGGCGGCGACTCACTGTCCACGGAAGACGGGAAGAGAAAAAAAATGGAGAGGGGCTTATTTCGTGTTTTCTCTTTACGCGGAACATCTTGGCTGGAACCCAATGACGTAAAAATGAGGGGCGCGCTGTCTCTACCCACCATACCGAAACCCGCGAATTTACGTTATGAAAACCGGTTCCTTCAGCCAACCACTTAGAACATGCACGATTTACGAACCTTGGGTTACGAATAAAACCACAGGAATAACACAGAACAACCTCTTTTCGCGCCTTTATTTTACCCCTCTTACTTGCCTCCCGCTCGTCGGCCATTGCCTCTGCCCTTAGCGGGGAGTCTAGCATCCACTCCTTGGGTATCCATAATGGAGGATAGGACTGAAAGGGGGAAAACCAAGCACGGACGCGCCCAGGAAAATACCAAGGAGGATAGGAAGGGAGGCGAAGTAGGAGGGATGAACGCGGCAGCATCCTTGTAAGAAGCTTAGCGGCGGAAAAATTTCGGAAAAATGGCGGCTAGACGTAGCGTAGCTGCCGCAATCTTGCCGCCATTCATCCCTCCTACTTCGCCTCCCTTCCTATCCTCCGTGAAAATACCGCGAAAAAGAGTGTATAACTAGGTAAAAGAAAATTAAAAACTGGAATCTTTCCGATTCTTCATTATTAACTATTCGACAATAAGGATTTTACCACTTATGACGTCAGAGGGGCAATATATTATAATAAAGAAATAAATATAAAGACAGCCAAATAACATTGCCCGGAAATACTGTGTTGCGCAGTGCGCCATTATAAGACCGTTTGATTTTTGATTTCAAGAGAGAAGTGGGCCGATCCCGGATTTACTGCAATACCAGGCCGACCCGTGGCGGAGGTGGAGCAAGCTCCGACCACTCCGCCGCCGTCCAAAAATAAGTTTAATATCTTGGGCCCCGATGGGACCCGTATCAGATATTAAGCTGATAAGAACAGATACTTTTAATTGTTTATTAAAAGCTTCGTTGTTTTTTACATTGGACATTTTTACATTTTTTATATGTGTTCGCGTTTTAAATTAATTAAATTATCGCGAAACAGAGTCAAGTTCATAGTCAAGGTAAGTATACACTTTTGTTATAGGTTTTTAAGCATATAACTAATTTTCTTTTTTTTTTTTCAGGTTTAAAACAAAAGGAGTTGAGTAAAGTTAAAAACTTTTAAAACAAAACACTATAAATGATCGAGATAAAAACTAAAAAAGGTGGCAAATAAAATATATGAACAATACATTAAAATATACTTTAAAAAAAGCATATTAAAAGGCATCAGAAATATATTTACAAAACTCAGTATGTGACGTATTCTATATACAAATCTTGTTCTGGCGTGGATTTGGTGGCACTGGCGAAAGTCTTCTTCTCGTCGTTCAGGGTCTTTCCCTTCTTGGCAGCAATTCCTGGAGAGTTGGACATGCGTCGTTTTGAAAATTTTTCCTGTTCCTTGCTGACGATCTTTAAATACAGCTGTTTCCTGGTTTCGGTTGTTCCGTTCATGGTCTCGAGGTGTTCTTTCAATGATTGAAGTTGCGCTTGTGAATAATTGCTGATGGTTTCTAGAGCTTTTGGGTTGACGTATGAGTCCTGGGGGTCGCTGGGTGGTGCCTCTTGTGGTGTTGCTGCTTCTGCTAATGGATCGTGTTCTTTAGCAGAAGTACTGTTGAGTGGCTCCTGGACGCGCTCGGGCTGTTCCTTTGGAGACTCTTTCTGGCCTTCCTCCATGGGTTGGTTCTGCTCTGCTAGTCGGGCTCGTTTGACTTCACACGTGGAAGAGTTGTGACCTTCTTCGTCGCAAAAAAAGCATTTTTTGACGACGCCTGTGTAGTATATTAGTGCCCTGCTTCGTCCAAAAAAGAGGACATTCGGGATAGTTTTGCTCATGATTATTTTTACCGAACGGTCACCATTTTTTAAACCTTTTAATTCGGGGTATTCATCCAGACGGTGGGCTTTGATGGTTCCATATTGTCGTAGTGTGGTAAGTATTGCGTCCCACTGTATCCAGGAGGGGAGGTTCTTTATTGTGAGCCAGACACCGTCGTCTTCGATGCTGGTAATCTTGCATAGTTTTTCGTTGATGGACAGCTCTCCATAGGAGACAGCTTGCTGGAGGAAGGCCAGAGTGGTAAAGGTGAGTAGGTAACAACTTTTTCCAACAGGTTGAAGAGTCTCCAAGCACTGTGGTCCAAGTTTTTCGTAGAAGGTCCGAGCGACGTCCAGGAATCCGGCGTCGACTTCAAGCCGGGCAGTCCGTTTTTTTACCTCTGCAGCCATTAAGGCTGTGGAGAGGTCGTCGGTTGAAGGTAAGTCCCAAGAAGGAACGGCGTCAAAAGGTAATGGCAGGAGTCAGCCAAGTCAGGATACGGCGTAGTGACCAGGAACAGCAGCGACAGGTAAGTCTCAGCAGGACCAGGACCAGGAACAGCAGCGGAGTCAGGAACAGCAGAGGAACCGGAAACAGCAGCGGCAGCTTCAGAAGCAGGAACAGGAACAGGAACGTCAGGATACCGGCAGGTAAGTCAGCATCGCAGGAACTAGCTGTATAGCTGGAAAACTCGCTTGACGGCCTTTCGGCCAAGATTTCAGCGAAGAACAGATACTGAATTTGTTTATTTAAATTCTTGGTCAGGTTACAATTGTTCGCGTTATTAATATTTAAATTATCGCGAACATTGTCAAAAACAGTTATTTCTTTTTTTCTCAGGTTTCTTTTTTTTTAAAACGTCAAGGTAAGTATATCTTTAAACTATTTTTCCTATATTTTAACAGTAAGTATAATTTTTACGGTTTTTATCTATATTTTAACAAGGTAAGTATTTTTCTACAATCTAACAAGGTAAGTATAACTTTAAAAATTTTTTACAGGTAAGTATATTTCTTTTCAATATTCTTTCTTTCTAACTTTAACGTAAAAAAATATATATATTTTACAAAGATACGGCGGACCAGATTAAATTAAGTCCCCCCTTTTTATAATCCAATACAATTAAAAACTCAAACATATAAAACCGTATACTTAAATTGTAAAATTAAAAGTATATGTAAAACTTAAAAGAGTTATTAAAACCATATTTACAACTCGAAACTAGGTCCTACTTTTTCCCTTTCTTAAGTTCTTTTTCAGGTGGAGGACTATGACGTCGTTTGAATCGCTGCTGCAGCTGATGCTTGGCCTTTCGTACTGCGTTTTCGCGCCAGGCCAGGACCTGTGGTTCCGTGTTGGTTAATGCGTTGGCTTTACAACAGAAATCTTCTAGTTCGTCTTTCGATAAGCTCGAGAAGTCCCACTCACGACTGTAAATTGGTAACTCCTTAAGTTTCTTTGGTGTTGGAGGATCGGATTTCGGCGTACGCTGAGGAGACTTAACGGCTTCGGCGTACCCTTTGACTGTGGCTGTTGATTCAGTTTTCTTTGGTGATGACTCTGGCGTTGTCAACGACCAACTCTCTTTTGGACCATGGAAGTCCAGTGATGGTCCTGCTTCATCCATCGTTTCGCCATGGGCGTTGGCGCCGGTGTCTGCGGCATCCCCCACTGGAATAGGTGTTCCACTCCTTACATTATCTGGTTCATCAGATGACGGGTTCTGGACAACGATAATTTCTGGAGTTGGTCGAGCCTTCTTATTCTTTTTCGGGCAATCCCGAACCTGATGACTGTCCTTGCGGCAGTAGAAGCACATACGCTGGACGCCTTGATACATGATCTGAATACGATGTCCACTGATGGTCATCAGGTTCGGGATTGGACTCTTCACCTTGACTTCCAGACGCCGATTCCCGTTGCGAACGTCTTTAAGTGGGCCTTTCTGGAACGTTTCCCACGTTTCAGAAAGAACTTCGCAATAATTCTTTAGGGCGGATTTCAAGAACGAAAGCTCCCACCAGCTCGGAGCATCTTTAACAGAGATATGAGTCACAGGATCTGCAACCCCCACGATGTTCAAATGCTTATCACCAACGATGATTCCTGCATCAACAGCTTTCTGGTAGTTCTCATGATTGTTGAAAGTGATCTGGACTTCAGATTTTCCAAGTATCTGGAAAACTGTGATGGTTTTGGGGCCAATGCAGTCGAAAAGAGCAATAGCTAAATCTTCTACATTGACCCCGTCGAACTTGATTTTCGCAGTTGCCTTCTTCGAGGACGAGGGCACTGACTGCGATGCTGACGGCAATGATTGCACGGCAGGCATGGCGACTTCGGTGGCGACCGCCGAAGCGGAGACCGGAACTCAGGAACCGCCGAGGAGAGGCAGACGGCACCTGGAAAGCAGGAACAGCAACTGGAACTGGTATTGGAGCTGGAACTGGAACGGCAACTTCTGGCGGGAGCGTGGCAGGCAAGACAAGCAGGAACACTCGCCTTAAAGGCGTAAATACACTTCTCGCCCCCCGACTAAGATCTCGGTATAGCACTATTGGAAACAGATACTACACTTTGATCTTAGCCAAAAGGCCGAGAAGCGATAACCCGCTAGGAGCCGTCACTGTTTAACAAAGTAAAAAGAGAGAATTCGAGCATTTCAAATATTTCATAATTACGTCACCGAATGTTGGTCCTGGTGGGAGATGACAACGTTTGTAGCCATCGCGCGAACAAAGGAGAAGACGATATCTTGAATCCGTGAAAGAGAGGTACACCGCCAGGCCCGGACTGGCACTTTTGGGGTCATCGGCTAGAGACAGTAGAGTGGGCCACTTTACCGGGCCGTATGGAAAAAAAAATCTAAATGGTGGTTTATAGGACCATAAATAACGTATTAAGTGTACTAGATTCTACGTGAAACGTCAAACGCGTTTAAATGACCATTTAGGAAAAATTTATTATAAGCGAATAGAGCGTTCTATAAAAGTGGACCATAACCGGTCACTTTTCATACAGACTATAGAGCTGGTTCAGCAGGACTAACAACTTTTGTTATTCTTTGGTTTAAGAGAATTCGGCTTATGTCCTGTCTTTATATGAATATTTTAGAGACGTACCTTTTAGGAGTTGTAGGAGGCACCCTAGGTGTTGAAGTATGTTTGGGGTTAAGGATATTTTCATGATCTAAGTTTCATCTTAAACACGTGGATTTGGGACTAGTATTTTCGAGAATTTTGCTTATTTGCCATCATACATTTATTACAAAAATCATTTAAAATAAGAAAAAAGGCGCGGAAAGCCGGAAATATGTGAAGCCTAGGCTAGCAACTACGCTACTAATAAAAATTGACTGCTCTCAATTTCTTACGGGTTTGCCAGATAAATATATTTCTCTAAGACGAAAAACCGGCCAAACCTTCACCTCCTCCGAACTCCAAAGGGGGAAAGCACACCACACCAATTTTATGGATTCGTAAACGCGTTTTCCCAATCGACCGCCATCACCTTACAGTCTACGGGGAGGGTGATGAAAAAACTGGTTTTGGGGGGATGAAATTTCTGCGGTAAAGGGCTTGCTCGTTGGTTTTCTGTACGATAATATCGGCGCCCAGTAAACGTTTCTAAAAAGAGTGTATAGAACGTTCTATTGGAGCCGCAAGCAGCCGGTGGCCCTCGGCGATCACCAACCTACCAGGACCTGGCTAGTCGCGGCTTGTCCACCGCTATCAATTACATTCTATCGGCAACGGCCATATCACGCTGAATACACCGGTTCTCGTCTGATCACCGAAGTTAAGCAGCGTCGAGCGCGGTCAGTACTTGGGAGGGAGACCACCTGGGAACACCGCGTGCCGTTGGCTACTCATTTATTTTCGCGGGATGGGATTTGCGTCTTTTAACAGGAAAATACCTTCATCCTATCATTTTGACGCTGCTTTTTTTATGCAATTAAAAGTTCGCCCAGACGATAATATTATTTCGGTCAACTCTTGGCCTTTTTTTAACAACTGGCAGCATCTTCCCGTGAATAAAATACATGTTAGTATCAAAATTGAACAAAATAAAATGGCGAGAAAATTGGTTTTTATTTTATTCTACTTAAGGCTTGTACTTAAAATAGTACTAACTTACTTACTTACTTACTTACTTACTTACTTACTTACTTACTTACTTACTAACTAACTAACTAACTAACTAACTAACTAACTAACGTTTATCTCTAAACAAAAACATTTCCGCGGTAAAATCCACTCTGAAATGGCCTTTTCTGGTTTTGGAATTAAGTCCAAAGTTAAAATTTTATTAACAAATTCTAATTGTGAAATATATTTTTTGTTCTAAATTTTAATCTTAAATGTAATTTAAATAGTTGAATCTAAAAAAGGACTTTTGGAAAATGTTTCATATAAGGTTTTATCATGGGACAGCCGCATGGATTAGGGGAGTAACCCAAAAATACAAAATATCAAAACAAACCACAGACAGAGATATATTTTTTAAACAAAATAATATAGCTAACTTTTATCTATTAATTGTTTTAGGTGATGTAGTTTATGTAAAATATAAAAATGAACCTTGGCACAATATAAATTTAATGTCATGTTTTATTGATACTTAGAAAAAGTAACAAACATTTCAAAAGTCAGATCTTTGAGATCCTTATTAGAAAAATATAACATTTTAAATCCGAACTCCTCTATAAATATTAAAATTATAAATTCCTAATCTACTTTAACAAAAGATATATCATATTAAGTTTAATACTATTAATGTTAGGAATAATCATGACTTTGAGATAAATAGAACAAAAATATTTAATTCCAAATATAGTTAATTATAGAGCAATATATAATAAATGATTTTGTACTTACCAAAAATAAGCCTTGCCACTTTATATCTTGGTAATGTAGCCGCCGCATGGGCGAAGCCGCGGGCGGCGGGCCCCCGGCGGCGACTCACTGTCCACGGAAGACGGGAAGAGAAAAAAAATGGAGAGGGGCTTATTTCGTGTTTTCTCTTTACGCGGAACATCTTGGCTGGAACCCAATGACGTAAAAATGAGGGGCGCGCTGTCTCTACCCACCATACCGAAACCCGCGAATTTACGTTATGAAAACCGGTTCCTTCAGCCAACCACTTAGAACATGCACGATTTACGAACCTTGGGTTACGAATAAAACCACAGGAATAACACAGAACAACCTCTTTTCGCGCCTTTATTTTACCCCTCTTACTTGCCTCCCGCTCGTCGGCCATTGCCTCTGCCCTTAGCGGGGAGTCTAGCATCCACTCCTTGGGTATCCATAATGGAGGATAGGACTGAAAGGGGGAAAACCAAGCACGGACGCGCCCAGGAAAATACCAAGGAGGATAGGAAGGGAGGCGAAGTAGGAGGGATGAACGCGGCAGCATCCTTGTAAGAAGCTTAGCGGCGGAAAAATTTCGGAAAAATGGCGGCTAGACGTAGCGTAGCTGCCGCAATCTTGCCGCCATTCATCCCTCCTACTTCGCCTCCCTTCCTATCCTCCGTGAAAATACCGCGAAAAAGAGTGTATAACTAGGTAAAAGAAAATTAAAAACTGGAATCTTTCCGATTCTTCATTATTAACTATTCGACAATAAGGATTTTACCACTTATGACGTCAGAGGGGCAATATATTATAATAAAGAAATAAATATAAAGACAGCCAAATAACATTGCCCGGAAATACTGTGTTGCGCAGTGCGCCATTATAAGACCGTTTGATTTTTGATTTCAAGAGAGAAGTGGGCCGATCCCGGATTTACTGCAATACCAGGCCGACCCGTGGCGGAGGTGGAGCAAGCTCCGACCACTCCGCCGCCGTCCAAAAATAAGTTTAATATCTTGGGCCCCGATGGGACCCGTATCAGATATTAAGCTGATAAGAACAGATACTGAATTTGTTTATTAAAAAACTTGAGTTACAGTACCCTTGTCATGTTATTTTTCCTGCCTTTTAAATTATTTTAAATTACAGCAGGTCATTAATTGTATTCATAAAAAGTTTAAAATACGATTAGTGCATAGAATAAAAGCCATGGTTAAGTTTAAAATTTAAAAAATAATAAATTTTAACAAGTTGGTTTTCCTTTTTTCGCTTTCTTTTTTGGAGAGATGCTGTGTCTGCGTTTAGAGTAGCTTTGAAGAAGGTCGGTGACTTGGAACTGGAGGTCGTCTATGGAGCAATCAATGGTTCTGATTCCTGAGGGAGGTTCTCTGTCGAGGCGGCCGTAGAGGATCTGTAGTTCGGCGTGTGTTAGTTTGGTAAGGTCTGGTTTGACTCCCCGCTTCCAGGTATTGGGATCCCACCTGGGCCCGGTGGCTGAAGTGGTCTCGTCGTTGCTGTTGTTGGATTCGGATTGTTCTGGCTCGTTGCTTGTTGATTCGGGGTTATTTTCAGGTTCATTGGGCTGTGGTGGTGTTTTCAAGGCGTCGGCGTATTGGCTGGTGTTGACTGGAGGTTCTGGGTTCTTCTTGGCAGGTTCTGGTGATGTCAGGGTCCAGCTCTCTTCAGAGCTTTTTGAGTCGTCGAAAGTGGTAAGTACTGGTGATTTGCTTGATTGGTGTTCTTGATTTTCCTGTAGTTGTGGTAGTATGGTTAGGTCTTCTGTGGCGTCCATTGCTTGGACGATCTTGGGTTCAGGGATTGAAGGTGGACCCTGGCCTTCAAGGATGACCGGGCGTCTATCTTCTAAAACTGTCTTCTTTTTTTCACACGCTGAAACTGAGTGGCCTTCTTCGTCGCAGTAGAAGCATTTTTTAACTACGCCTCTGTAAAAAACTAAGGCGCGGCTTCGCCCGAAAAACATAACATTGGGGATAGGTTTTGTCATTATTATTTTAACAGAGCGATCGCCATTTTTGACGCCTTTAAGTTGTTGATATTCATCGAAATGATAAGTTTTAATATTACCATGTTGCCGGAGAGTACTTATTACGGAATCCCACTGGATCCATTTTGGTAAGTTCTTTATCGTTATCCAAATACCGTCGTCTTCCATACAGGTGAGTTTCCAGGTTTTATTATTTGTTTTCAGGTCGTTGCATAAAAGAGCTTCTTGAAGGAAGGCCAGGGTCGTGAATGTTATCAGGTATATTCCCTTACCCATAGGTTGAAGTGTGTCGATACTCTTCGGTCCTAGGTGGTCGTAGATGGTTCGAGCAACATCTAGAAAGTCAGCATCGACTTCCAAACGTGCCGTTCTCTTCTTTTCCTCCGTAGCCATGAAGGCTAGGAGAATTTCGTCGGTTGGTAGAAGCCCCAAGCAGGAGCAGCGTCAGTGGAGGAACTCAGCAGGAGCGTCAGGTGAGTACCAGGTAGGTTTTTTCTTTCAGGAACAGCAGCAAGGCAACAGCAACTAGGCAAGGCACAGGATCGGAACATGCAGCAAGCAGGAAAACTCGCCTTAAAGGCGTAAAAACACTTCTCGCCCCCCGACTAAGATCTCGGTATAGCTCTATTGAAAACAGATACTACACTTTGATCTTAGCCAAAAGGCCGAGAAGCGATAACCCGCTAGGAGCCGTCACTGTTTAACAAAGTAAAAAGAGAGAATTCGAGCATTTCAAATATTTCATAATTACGTCACCGAATGTTGGTCCTGGTGGGAGATGACAACGTTTGTAGCCATCGCGCGAACAAAGGAGAAGACGATATCTTGAATCCGTGAAAGAGAGGTACACCGCCAGGCCCGGACTGGCACTTTTGGGGTCATCGGCTAGAGACAGTAGAGTGGGCCACTTTACCGGGCCGTATGGAAAAAAAAATCTAAATGGTGGTTTATAGGACCATAAATAACGTATTAAGTGTACTAGATTCTACGTGAAACGTCAAACGCGTTTAAATGACCATTTAGGAAAAATTTATTATAAGCGAATAGAGCGTTCTATAAAAGTGGACCATAACCGGTCACTTTTCATACAGACTATAGAGCTGGTTCAGCAGGACTAACAACTTTTGTTATTCTTTGGTTTAAGAGAATTCGGCTTATGTCCTGTCTTTATATGAATATTTTAGAGACGTACCTTTTAGGAGTTGTAGGAGGCACCCTAGGTGTTGAAGTATGTTTGGGGTTAAGGATATTTTCATGATCTAAGTTTCATCTTAAACACGTGGATTTGGGACTAGTATTTTCGAGAATTTTGCTTATTTGCCATCATACATTTATTACAAAAATCATTTAAAATAAGAAAAAAGGCGCGGAAAGCCGGAAATATGTGAAGCCTAGGCTAGCAACTACGCTACTAATAAAAATTGACTGCTCTCAATTTCTTACGGGTTTGCCAGATAAATATATTTCTCTAAGACGAAAAACCGGCCAAACCTTCACCTCCTCCGAACTCCAAAGGGGGAAAGCACACCACACCAATTTTATGGATTCGTAAACGCGTTTTCCCAATCGACCGCCATCACCTTACAGTCTACGGGGAGGGTGATGAAAAAACTGGTTTTGGGGGGATGAAATTTCTGCGGTAAAGGGCTTGCTCGTTGGTTTTCTGTACGATAATATCGGCGCCCAGTAAACGTTTCTAAAAAGAGTGTATAGAACGTTCTATTGGAGCCGCAAGCAGCCGGTGGCCCTCGGCGATCACCAACCTACCAGGACCTGGCTAGTCGCGGCTTGTCCACCGCTATCAATTACATTCTATCGGCAACGGCCATATCACGCTGAATACACCGGTTCTCGTCTGATCACCGAAGTTAAGCAGCGTCGAGCGCGGTCAGTACTTGGGAGGGAGACCACCTGGGAACACCGCGTGCCGTTGGCTACTCATTTATTTTCGCGGGATGGGATTTGCGTCTTTTAACAGGAAAATACCTTCATCCTATCATTTTGACGCTGCTTTTTTTATGCAATTAAAAGTTCGCCCAGACGATAATATTATTTCGGTCAACTCTTGGCCTTTTTTTAACAACTGGCAGCATCTTCCCGTGAATAAAATACATGTTAGTATCAAAATTGAACAAAATAAAATGGCGAGAAAATTGGTTTTTATTTTATTCTACTTAAGGCTTGTACTTAAAATAGTACTAACTTACTTACTTACTTACTTACTTACTTACTTACTTACTTACTTACTTACTAACTAACTAACTAACTAACTAACTAACTAACTAACGTTTATCTCTAAACAAAAACATTTCCGCGGTAAAATCCACTCTGAAATGGCCTTTTCTGGTTTTGGAATTAAGTCCAAAGTTAAAATTTTATTAACAAATTCTAATTGTGAAATATATTTTTTGTTCTAAATTTTAATCTTAAATGTAATTTAAATAGTTGAATCTAAAAAAGGACTTTTGGAAAATGTTTCATATAAGGTTTTATCATGGGACAGCCGCATGGATTAGGGGAGTAACCCAAAAATACAAAATATCAAAACAAACCACAGACAGAGATATATTTTTTAAACAAAATAATATAGCTAACTTTTATCTATTAATTGTTTTAGGTGATGTAGTTTATGTAAAATATAAAAATGAACCTTGGCACAATATAAATTTAATGTCATGTTTTATTGATACTTAGAAAAAGTAACAAACATTTCAAAAGTCAGATCTTTGAGATCCTTATTAGAAAAATATAACATTTTAAATCCGAACTCCTCTATAAATAATAAAATTATAAATTCCTAATCTACTTTAACAAAAGATATATCATATTAAGTTTAATACTATTAATGTTAGGAATAATCATGACTTTGAGATAAATAGAACAAAAATATTTAATTCCAAATATAGTTAATTATAGAGCAATATATAATAAATGATTTTGTACTTACCAAAAATAAGCCTTGCCACTTTATATCTTGGTAATGTAGCCGCCGCATGGGCGAAGCCGCGGGCGGCGGGCCCCCGGCGGCGACTCACTGTCCACGGAAGACGGGAAGAGAAAAAAAATGGAGAGGGGCTTATTTCGTGTTTTCTCTTTACGCGGAACATCTTGGCTGGAACCCAATGACGTAAAAATGAGGGGCGCGCTGTCTCTACCCACCATACCGAAACCCGCGAATTTACGTTATGAAAACCGGTTCCTTCAGCCAACCACTTAGAACATGCACGATTTACGAACCTTGGGTTACGAATAAAACCACAGGAATAACACAGAACAACCTCTTTTCGCGCCTTTATTTTACCCCTCTTACTTGCCTCCCGCTCGTCGGCCATTGCCTCTGCCCTTAGCGGGGAGTCTAGCATCCACTCCTTGGGTATCCATAATGGAGGATAGGACTGAAAGGGGGAAAACCAAGCACGGACGCGCCCAGGAAAATACCAAGGAGGATAGGAAGGGAGGCGAAGTAGGAGGGATGAACGCGGCAGCATCCTTGTAAGAAGCTTAGCGGCGGAAAAATTTCGGAAAAATGGCGGCTAGACGTAGCGTAGCTGCCGCAATCTTGCCGCCATTCATCCCTCCTACTTCGCCTCCCTTCCTATCCTCCGTGAAAATACCGCGAAAAAGAGTGTATAACTAGGTAAAAGAAAATTAAAAACTGGAATCTTTCCGATTCTTCATTATTAACTATTCGACAATAAGGATTTTACCACTTATGACGTCAGAGGGGCAATATATTATAATAAAGAAATAAATATAAAGACAGCCAAATAACATTGCCCGGAAATACTGTGTTGCGCAGTGCGCCATTATAAGACCGTTTGATTTTTGATTTCAAGAGAGAAGTGGGCCGATCCCGGATTTACTGCAATACCAGGCCGACCCGTGGCGGAGGTGGAGCAAGCTCCGACCACTCCGCCGCCGTCCAAAAATAAGTTTAATATCTTGGGCCCCGATGGGACCCGTATCAGATATTAAGCTGATAAGAACAGATACTTTTAATTGTTTATTAAAAGCTTCGTTTGATTTTACATATTTACATTTTTACATTTGTTATATTTGTTCGCGTTTTTAATTAGTTAAATTAGCGCGAACAAAGTCGGATAAGCTAAAAAAATCAAGTATTTACATTTTCTAATTTCTAGGAGTGTCCAAGTTCATATACGATCAAGGTAAGTATTTGTTTTCTTTTTTTCTATTTTTTCAGGTTTTAAAACATTTGAGTAAAATTAAAAAATTCAGTATGTAACGTAATCTGCGTAAAGATCTTGCTCCGGTGTGGTTTTGGTGGCGCTAGCGAATGTCTTCTCAACGTCTTCTGTCTTGCCTTTCTTTATTGATTTCCCTGGAGAGTTGGTCATTCGTCTTTTGGAGAATTTTTCCTGTTCCTTGTTCATCAGCGCGAAATACACTTGTTTCCTGCGGTCGCCTATTGTTTCGGTAGTCTCGAGGAATTCCCTAAAATCTCGTAGTTCTGCCTGTGAATAGTTCTTTAATTTCTCTAGTTGTTGCGGATGGACATATGTACTGTTGCTGCGTTTCTTGGGCTGGGGTTCCTGGTGGTCGCTGGGTGGGTCCGCCAATTCCGCTGATACCGTTGCGAGCTCTTGCTCCTTGGGTGCCACAATCTTTTCTTGGGTTTCCAAGCTTTCCCCTTCCTGGACGTGCTCGGACCTCTCGGTTGCTTCCTTTCTGGCCTTTTTTGCCTCGCATGCGGACGCCGTATGTCCCTCCTGGTCGCAGAAGAAACACTTCTTCACGACCCCTTGGTAATATACTAGCGCTCGGCTACGCCCAAAAAAAACAACATTGGGTATTTGTTTCTCAATTTTAATTTTTACCGATCTGTCTCCATTTTTGAGTCCTTTCAGTTGAGGGTACTCGTCCAGACGGTGAGCTTTAATGGTTCCATACTGTCTCATGGTGGTGAGGACAGAGTCCCATTGGATCCAGCGAGGTAGGTTTTTTATGGTAACCCAGACGCCGTCATCTTCGACGCTGGTGAGTCGGCAAGGTTTATCGTTGATAACGAGGTCATTGTAGGAGAGAGCCTGTTGCAGGAAGGCCAGGGTTGTAAAAGTTATTAAAAACTTGTCTTTACCAAGAGGTTGTAGCGTGTCAAGGCAGTCACTGCCGAGCTTATCGTGGAAGGTCCGAGCGACGTCCAGGAATCCAGCGTCGACCTGAAGGTGAGCAGTGCGTTTTTTCACCTCCATAGCCATGATGGCTATGGGAGGATCGTCGGATGAAGGCAAGTCCCAGGAAGGAACAGCGTCAAGCAGCAGTGGCAGGAAACAGCCAAGTCAGGATACAGCGTGGAGACCAGGATCAGCAGCGACAGGTAAGTGTCAGCAGGACCAGGACCAGGAACAGCAGCGGAAACAGGACCAGCAGAGGAACCGGAAACAGCAGCGGCAGAAACAGGAACAGGAACAGAGACGTCAGAGTACCGGCAGGTAAGTCAGCATCGCAGGAACAGGCTGAGAAGCGTAAACGTCGCTTAACGGCCTTTCGGCCAAGATTTCAGCGAAATAGCTGGGAACAGATACTACACTTTGATCTTAGCCAAAAGGCCGAGAAGCGATAACCCGCTAGGAGCCGTCACTGTTTAACAAAGTAAAAAGAGAGAATTCGAGCATTTCAAATATTTCATAATTACGTCACCGAATGTTGGTCCTGGTGGGAGATGACAACGTTTGTAGCCATCGCGCGAACAAAGGAGAAGACGATATCTTGAATCCGTGAAAGAGAGGTACACCGCCAGGCCCGGACTGGCACTTTTGGGGTCATCGGCTAGAGACAGTAGAGTGGGCCACTTTACCGGGCCGTATGGAAAAAAAAATCTAAATGGTGGTTTATAGGACCATAAATAACGTATTAAGTGTACTAGATTCTACGTGAAACGTCAAACGCGTTTAAATGACCATTTAGGAAAAATTTATTATAAGCGAATAGAGCGTTCTATAAAAGTGGACCATAACCGGTCACTTTTCATACAGACTATAGAGCTGGTTCAGCAGGACTAACAACTTTTGTTATTCTTTGGTTTAAGAGAATTCGGCTTATGTCCTGTCTTTATATGAATATTTTAGAGACGTACCTTTTAGGAGTTGTAGGAGGCACCCTAGGTGTTGAAGTATGTTTGGGGTTAAGGATATTTTCATGATCTAAGTTTCATCTTAAACACGTGGATTTGGGACTAGTATTTTCGAGAATTTTGCTTATTTGCCATCATACATTTATTACAAAAATCATTTAAAATAAGAAAAAAGGCGCGGAAAGCCGGAAATATGTGAAGCCTAGGCTAGCAACTACGCTACTAATAAAAATTGACTGCTCTCAATTTCTTACGGGTTTGCCAGATAAATATATTTCTCTAAGACGAAAAACCGGCCAAACCTTCACCTCCTCCGAACTCCAAAGGGGGAAAGCACACCACACCAATTTTATGGATTCGTAAACGCGTTTTCCCAATCGACCGCCATCACCTTACAGTCTACGGGGAGGGTGATGAAAAAACTGGTTTTGGGGGGATGAAATTTCTGCGGTAAAGGGCTTGCTCGTTGGTTTTCTGTACGATAATATCGGCGCCCAGTAAACGTTTCTAAAAAGAGTGTATAGAACGTTCTATTGGAGCCGCAAGCAGCCGGTGGCCCTCGGCGATCACCAACCTACCAGGACCTGGCTAGTCGCGGCTTGTCCACCGCTATCAATTACATTCTATCGGCAACGGCCATATCACGCTGAATACACCGGTTCTCGTCTGATCACCGAAGTTAAGCAGCGTCGAGCGCGGTCAGTACTTGGGAGGGAGACCACCTGGGAACACCGCGTGCCGTTGGCTACTCATTTATTTTCGCGGGATGGGATTTGCGTCTTTTAACAGGAAAATACCTTCATCCTATCATTTTGACGCTGCTTTTTTTATGCAATTAAAAGTTCGCCCAGACGATAATATTATTTCGGTCAACTCTTGGCCTTTTTTTAACAACTGGCAGCATCTTCCCGTGAATAAAATACATGTTAGTATCAAAATTGAACAAAATAAAATGGCGAGAAAATTGGTTTTTATTTTATTCTACTTAAGGCTTGTACTTAAAATAGTACTAACTTACTTACTTACTTACTTACTTACTTACTTACTTACTTACTTACTTACTTACTAACTAACTAACTAACTAACTAACTAACTAACTAACGTTTATCTCTAAACAAAAACATTTCCGCGGTAAAATCCACTCTGAAATGGCCTTTTCTGGTTTTGGAATTAAGTCCAAAGTTAAAATTTTATTAACAAATTCTAATTGTGAAATATATTTTTTGTTCTAAATTTTAATCTTAAATGTAATTTAAATAGTTGAATCTAAAAAAGGACTTTTGGAAAATGTTTCATATAAGGTTTTATCATGGGACAGCCGCATGGATTAGGGGAGTAACCCAAAAATACAAAATATCAAAACAAACCACAGACAGAGATATATTTTTTAAACAAAATAATATAGCTAACTTTTATCTATTAATTGTTTTAGGTGATGTAGTTTATGTAAAATATAAAAATGAACCTTGGCACAATATAAATTTAATGTCATGTTTTATTGATACTTAGAAAAAGTAACAAACATTTCAAAAGTCAGATCTTTGAGATCCTTATTAGAAAAATATAACATTTTAAATCCGAACTCCTCTATAAATATTAAAATTATAAATTCCTAATCTACTTTAACAAAAGATATATCATATTAAGTTTAATACTATTAATGTTAGGAATAATCATGACTTTGAGATAAATAGAACAAAAATATTTAATTCCAAATATAGTTAATTATAGAGCAATATATAATAAATGATTTTGTACTTACCAAAAATAAGCCTTGCCACTTTATATCTTGGTAATGTAGCCGCCGCATGGGCGAAGCCGCGGGCGGCGGGCCCCCGGCGGCGACTCACTGTCCACGGAAGACGGGAAGAGAAAAAAAATGGAGAGGGGCTTATTTCGTGTTTTCTCTTTACGCGGAACATCTTGGCTGGAACCCAATGACGTAAAAATGAGGGGCGCGCTGTCTCTACCCACCATACCGAAACCCGCGAATTTACGTTATGAAAACCGGTTCCTTCAGCCAACCACTTAGAACATGCACGATTTACGAACCTTGGGTTACGAATAAAACCACAGGAATAACACAGAACAACCTCTTTTCGCGCCTTTATTTTACCCCTCTTACTTGCCTCCCGCTCGTCGGCCATTGCCTCTGCCCTTAGCGGGGAGTCTAGCATCCACTCCTTGGGTATCCATAATGGAGGATAGGACTGAAAGGGGGAAAACCAAGCACGGACGCGCCCAGGAAAATACCAAGGAGGATAGGAAGGGAGGCGAAGTAGGAGGGATGAACGCGGCAGCATCCTTGTAAGAAGCTTAGCGGCGGAAAAATTTCGGAAAAATGGCGGCTAGACGTAGCGTAGCTGCCGCAATCTTGCCGCCATTCATCCCTCCTACTTCGCCTCCCTTCCTATCCTCCGTGAAAATACCGCGAAAAAGAGTGTATAACTAGGTAAAAGAAAATTAAAAACTGGAATCTTTCCGATTCTTCATTATTAACTATTCGACAATAAGGATTTTACCACTTATGACGTCAGAGGGGCAATATATTATAATAAAGAAATAAATATAAAGACAGCCAAATAACATTGCCCGGAAATACTGTGTTGCGCAGTGCGCCATTATAAGACCGTTTGATTTTTGATTTCAAGAGAGAAGTGGGCCGATCCCGGATTTACTGCAATACCAGGCCGACCCGTGGCGGAGGTGGAGCAAGCTCCGACCACTCCGCCGCCGTCCAAAAATAAGTTTAATATCTTGGGCCCCGATGGGACCCGTATCAGATATTAAGCTGATAAGAACAGATACTTTTAATTGTTTATTAAAAGATTGTCGTTTTTTTTTACATTTTTACATTTTTCATTTGTTATATATTTGTTCGCGGTTTAATTAATTAAATTAGCGCGAACAATCGTTTAAAAAGGATCATTGTATAAAATTCGAGAAAAGAACTAAGTTAAAAATTTTAAAAACTAAATTTAAAACATATTTTTTCCTTTTTTAATTTCTTTTTCAGGAGTTCCACTACGTCTTCTTTTGGGATAGTTTTTCAGGAGTTCGGTTATTCTTACGACGAGGTCTTCTGCTGTCCGGGTTAGGCTGATTGAACGTGTGGGGGCTCTGGAATTGATTTTTTCGAGGAGGGCTTGTAGTTCGTTTTTCTTAAGTAGGTTAAGGCCTGGCACCTCGTTATAATTCCAGTCTAATGGATCGAAAATTGGTCTGGTTGTGGGGCTGTCATGTTCGTTGGTGTCAGATTCGTATTCAGGTTCGGTTTCTAGGTCATCGTGGTGTGGTGGTGATTTCAAGGCGTCGGCGAAGGAACAGATTTTGGCTGGAGGATCTACGGTCTTTGGAGAAGGTGTTGTCAAGTAAAAACTTTCGTCAGAGGTTTTGGAGTCGTTTGGTTGGGTAAGTATTTCCGGTATGCGTGGTGATTTTTCTTGCAGGGTTTCTTCTCGAGAGGTGGCGTTGGTGGTAACTTCATTTTCGTTTGGTACTAGGTTTTTGTCTCCATTGGATTCTGGAGACCGACGAACCTTGTTCCTCTTCTTCGGACAATCCCGAACCTGATGAGTATCCTTGTGGCAGTAGAAACACATTCGTTGGACACCTCTATACGTGATTTGTATACGGTGTCCACTAATGGTCATCAGGTTCGGGATTGGACCTTTGACCTTTACTTTCAGGCGCCGAGTTCCGGAGCGTAAGTCCTTCAGGACTCCTGTCTGGTACGTCTCCCAGGTTTCCGAGAGCACTTCGCAGCATGAGCGCAGAGCGGTTTTAAAAATCGCCAGCTCCCACCAGCTCGGAGCGTCTTTTACGGTAATGTATGATACAGGATCTGCGACACTGATTACATCCAAAGTCTTGTCGCCGACGATGATCCCACTGTCAACCGCCTTTTGGAAGCTGGCAGCGTCTCGGAAGGTGACAAGAACTTCAAACTTGGAGACCAATTGAAAAACTGTGACGTTCTCTAGGCCGACGTGGTTGAAAATGGCTGTCGCTAAATCCTCCACGCCGACCCCGTCGAACTTTATGCGGGCTGTAGCCGTCTTGAGGGCGAGGACTGGATCCGAAACTGGAACAGCAGCTCGCTCGTGTGGTGACTTCGACGCCTCAGAAGACATCGTGACTTGCTCTGCAGATGACTGGAGCATAAGTTGACTTGCGGAACCGCTAGGGAGCGATCCCTTGCGTAGCGAATCCAAGACGGCGTTGGACAGGAACAACAGGACTGGAACTGGTGAACTGGAACAGCAGGTAAGTACGTTTTCAGGAGCAGCAGTGGAACGTATCGGCCCGAAAACTACGACATGCAGCGGTGCAGCAAAACTCGCCTTAAAGGCGTAAAAACACTTCTCGCCCCCCGACTAAGATCTCGGTATAGTTCTATTGAAAACAGATACTACACTTTGATCTTAGCCAAAAGGCCGAGAAGCGATAACCCGCTAGGAGCCGTCACTGTTTAACAAAGTAAAAAGAGAGAATTCGAGCATTTCAAATATTTCATAATTACGTCACCGAATGTTGGTCCTGGTGGGAGATGACAACGTTTGTAGCCATCGCGCGAACAAAGGAGAAGACGATATCTTGAATCCGTGAAATAGAGGTACACCGCCAGGCCCGGACTGGCACTTTTGGGGTCATCGGCTAGAGACAGTAGAGTGGGCCACTTTACCGGGCCGTATGGAAAAAAAATCTAAATGGTGGTTTATAGGACCATAAATAACGTATTAAGTGTACTAGATTCTACGTGAAACGTCAAACGCGTTTAAATGACCATTTAGGAAAAATTTATTATAAGCGAATAGAGCGTTCTATAAAAGTGGACCATAACCGGTCACTTTTCATACAGACTATAGAGCTGGTTCAGCAGGACTAACAACTTTTGTTATTCTTTGGTTTAAGAGAATTCGGCTTATGTCCTGTCTTTATATGAATATTTTAGAGACGTACCTTTTAGGAGTTGTAGGAGGCACCCTAGGTGTTGAAGTATGTTTGGGGTTAAGGATATTTTCATGATCTAAGTTTCATCTTAAACACGTGGATTTGGGACTAGTATTTTCTAGAATTTTGCTTATTTGCCATCATACATTTATTACAAAAATCATTTAAAATAAGAAAAAAGGCGCGGAAAGCAAAGCCGGAAATATGTGAAGCCTAGGCTAGCAACTACGCTACTAATAAAAATTGACTGCTCTCAATTTCTTACGGGTTTGCCAGATAAATATATTTCTCTAAGACGAAAAACCGGCCAAACCTTCACCTCCTCCGAACTCCAAAGGGGGAAAGCACACCACACCAATTTTATAGATTCGTAAACGCGCCTTCCCAATCGACCGCCATCACCTTACAGTCTACGGGGAGGGTGATGAAAAAACTGGTTTGGGGGGGGGGGATGAAATTTCTGCGGTAAAGGGCTTGCTCGTTGGTTGTCTGTACGATAATATCGGCGCCCAGTAAACGTTTCTAAAAAGAGTGTATAGAACGTTCTATTGGAGCCGCATGCAGCCGGTGGCCCTCGGCGATCACCAACCTACCAGGACCTGGCTAGTCGCGGCTTGTCCACCGCTATCAATTACACTCTAGCGGCAACGGCCATATCACGCTGAATACACCGGTTCTCGTCTGATCACCGAAGTTAAGCAGCGTCGAGCGCGGTCAGTACTTGGGAGGGAGACCACCTGGGAACACCGCGTGCCGTTGGCTACTCATTTATTTTCGCGGGATGGGATTTGCGTCTTTTAACAGGAAAATACCTTCATCCTATCATTTTGACGCTGCTTTTTTATGCAATTAAAAGTTCGCCCAGACGATAATATTATTTCGGTCAACTCTTGGCCTTTTTTTAACAACTGGCAGCATCTTTCCGTGAATAAAATACATGTTAGTATCAAAATTGAACAAAATAAAATGGCGAGAAAATTGGTTTTCATTTTATTCTACTTAAGGCTTGTACTTAAAATAGTACTAACTTACTTACTTACTTACTTACTTACTTACTTACTTACTAACTAACTAACTAACTAACTAACTAACTAACTAACTAACTAATTAACTAACTAACTAACTAACTAACTAATTAACTAACTAACTAACTAACTAACTAACTAACGTTTATCTCTAAACAAAAACATTTCCGCGGTAAAATCCACTCTGAAATGGCCTTTTCTGGTTTTGGAATGAAGTCCAAAGTTAAAATTTTATTAACAAATTCTAATTGTGAAATATATTTTTTGTTCTAAATTTTAATCTTAAATGTAATTTAAATAGTTGAATCTAAAAAAGGACTTTTGGAAAATGTTTTATAGAAGGTTTTATCATGGGACAGCCGCATGGATTAGGGGAGTAACCCAAAAATACAAAATATCAAAACAAACCACGAAATTAAATAATAAAACGGAGACAGAGATATATTTTTTAAACAAAATAATATAGCTAACTTTTATCTATTAATTGTTTTAGGTGATGTAGTTTATGTAAAATATAAAAATGAACCTTGGCACAATATAAATTTAATGTCATGTTTTATTGATACTTAGAAAAAGTAACAAACATTTCAAAAGTCAGATCTTTGAGATCATTATTAAAAAAATATAACATTTTAAATCCGAACTCCTCTATAAATATTAAAATTATAAATTCCTAATCTACTTTAACAAAAGATATATCATATTAAGTTTAATACTATTAATGTTAGGAATAATCATGACTTTGAGATAAATAGAACAAAAATGTTTAATTCCAAATATAGTTAATTATAGAGCAATATATAATAAATGATTTTGTACTTACCAAAAATAAGCCTTGCCACTTTATATCTTGGTAATGTAGCTGCCGCGGGCGGCGGGCCCCCGGCGGCGACTCACTGTCCACGGAAGACGGGAAGAGAGAAAAAATGGAGAGGGGCTTATTTCGTGTTTTCTCTTTACGCGGAACATCTTGGCTGGAACCCAATGACCTAAAAATGAGGGGCGCGCTGTCTCTACCCACCATACCGAAACCCGCGAATTTACGTTATGAAAACCGGTTCCTTCAGCCAACCACTTAGAACATGCACGATTTACGAACCTTGGGTTACGAATAAAACCACAGGAATAACACAGAACAACCTCTTTTCGCGCCTTTATTTTACCCCTCTTACTTGCCTCCCGCTCGTCGGCCATTGCCTCTGCCCTAAACGGGGAGTCTAGCATCCACTCCTTGGGTATCCATAATGGAGGAGAGGACTGAAAGGGGGAAAACCAAGCATGGACGCGCCCAGGAAAATACCAAGGAGGATAGGAAGGGAGGCGAAGTAGGAGGGATGAACGCGGCAGCATCCTTGTAAGAAGCTTAGCGGCGGGAAAATTTCGGAAAAATGGCGGCTAGACGTAGCGTAGCTGCCGCAATCTTGCCGCCATTCATCCCTCCTACTTCGCCTCCCTTCCTATCCTCCGTGAAAATACCGCGAAAAAGAGTGTATAACTAGGTAAAAGAAAATTCAAAAACTGGAATCTTTCCGATTCTTCATTATTAACTATTCGACAATAAGGATTTTACCACTTATGACGTCAGAGGGGCAATATATTATAATAAAGAAATATATATAAAGACAGCCAAATAACATTTCCCGGAAATACTGTGTTGCGCAGTGCGCCATTATAAGAGCGTTTGATTTTTGATTTCAAGAGAGAAGTGGGCCGATCCCGGATTTACTGCAATACCAGGCCGACCCGTGGCGGAGGTGGAGCAAGCTCCGACCACTCCGCCGCCGTCCAAAAATAAGTTTAATATCTTGGGCCCCGATGGGACCCGTATCAGATATTAAGCTGATAAGAACAGATACTTTTAATTGTTTATTAAAAGCTTCGTTAATTTTACATTTTTACATGTTTACGTTTGTTGTATTTGTTCGCGTTTTTACTTAATTAAATTATTGCGAACAAAAGTCAAGTTCATAGTCGATCAAGGTAAGTATAGTTATTAGGCATATAATTAATTTTTTTTTGCAGGGTTTAAACAGTGAGTTACGTAAAGTTAAAAACTTTAAAACAAAACACTAAGAAATAATCGAGATAAAAAAACTTAATTTTAAAATTAAAGGTGACGAATAAAATATGTGAATAATACACTAAAATACATTTTAAAAATATATTAAAAGTGTATTAGAAACATATGTGCAAAATTCAGTATGTTACGTATTCTGCATATATATCTTGTTCGGGTGTGCTTTTGGCGGCGCTGGCGAATGACTTCTTCTCCTCGTTCCGGGTCTTTCCCTTCTTGGCCTCTCTTTCCGGAGAGGTGTGGATACGCCGTTTTGAAAATTTTGCTTGTGCTGCGTTGATGATCTCGATCCATTCCTTTTTCCTTGCATCGTCTATGTCGTCTGCTGTCTGAACGTGTGTCTTAAATTCTTGAAGTTTTGCCTGTGAATATTTCTTGATGGTTTCTACTGAGGACGGTGAGATGGGTAGGTATTTCGGTCGTGGTTCCTGGTGGTCGCTGGGTGATGCCTCTTGTGGTGCTGCTGCTTCTGCTAATGGATCGTGTTCTTTAGCAGAAGTACTGCCGCCTGTCTCCTGGACGCGCTCGGGCTCATCCTTCGGAGACTCTTTCTGGCCTTCCTCCATGGGTTGGTTCCGCTCTGCTTGCCTGGCTCGTTTGATTTCGCAAGTTGAGGTGTTGTGGCCTTCTTGGTCGCAAAAAAAGCATTTCTTTACGACGCCTGTATAGTATATTAACGCCCTGCTGCGTCCAAAAAAGAGCACATTAGGGATGGTTTTCGACATGATGATTTTTACGGAGCGGTCGCCATTTCTAAGTCCTTTTAATTCGGGGTATTCGTCTAGTCGGTGAGCTTTGATGGTTCCGTATGGTCGTAATGTGGTAAGTATGGCATCCCATTGAATCCAGGAGGGCAGGTTCTTGATGGTTAACCAGACACCGTCGTCGTCGATGCTGGTTATCGTGCAGGGTTTCCCATTTATAATCAGCTCCCCATAGGAGACAGCTTGCTGGAGGAAGGCCAGAGTGGTAAAGGTAAGAAGGTAGCAGCTTTTCCCAACAGGTTGAAGAGTCTCCAAACACTGAGGTCCAAGTTTAGAGTAGAAGGTTTGAGCAACGTCCAGGAATCCGGCGTCGACTTCAAGCCGGGCAGTCCGCTTCTTCACCTCTGCAGCCATGATGGCTTTAGAGGGGTCGTCGGGTAAAGTCAAGTCCCAGGAAGGAACAGCGTCAAGTGGAAATGGCAGGAATCGGCCAAGTCAGGATACAGCGTGGAGACCAGGAACAGCAGCGACAGGTAAGTGTCAGCAGGACCAGGACCAGGAACAGCAGCGGAGTCAGGAACAGCAGAGGAACCGGAAACAGCAGCGGCAGCTTCAGAAGCAGGAACAGGAACGTCAGGATACCGGCAGGTAAGTCAGCATCGCAGGAACTAGCTGTATAGCTGGAAAACTCGCTTAACGGCCTTTCGGCCAAGATTTCAGCGAAATAGCTGGGAACAGATACTACACTTTGATCTTAGCCAAAAGGCCGAGAAGCGATAACCCGCTAGGAGCCGTCACTGTTTAACAAAGTAAAAAGAGAGAATTCGAGCATTTCAAATATTTCATAATTACGTCACCGAATGTTGGTCCTGGTGGGAGATGACAACGTTTGTAGCCATCGCGCGAACAAAGGAGAAGACGATATCTTGAATCCGTGAAATAGAGGTACACCGCCAGGCCCGGACTGGCACTTTTGGGGTCATCGGCTAGAGACAGTAGAGTGGGCCACTTTACCGGGCCGTATGGAAAAAAAATCTAAATGGTGGTTTATAGGACCATAAATAACGTATTAAGTGTACTAGATTCTACGTGAAACGTCAAACGCGTTTAAATGACCATTTAGGAAAAATTTATTATAAGCGAATAGAGCGTTCTATAAAAGTGGACCATAACCGGTCACTTTTCATACAGACTATAGAGCTGGTTCAGCAGGACTAACAACTTTTGTTATTCTTTGGTTTAAGAGAATTCGGCTTATGTCCTGTCTTTATATGAATATTTTAGAGACGTACCTTTTAGGAGTTGTAGGAGGCACCCTAGGTGTTGAAGTATGTTTGGGGTTAAGGATATTTTCATGATCTAAGTTTCATCTTAAACACGTGGATTTGGGACTAGTATTTTCTAGAATTTTGCTTATTTGCCATCATACATTTATTACAAAAATCATTTAAAATAAGAAAAAAGGCGCGGAAAGCAAAGCCGGAAATATGTGAAGCCTAGGCTAGCAACTACGCTACTAATAAAAATTGACTGCTCTCAATTTCTTACGGGTTTGCCAGATAAATATATTTCTCTAAGACGAAAAACCGGCCAAACCTTCACCTCCTCCGAACTCCAAAGGGGGAAAGCACACCACACCAATTTTATAGATTCGTAAACGCGCCTTCCCAATCGACCGCCATCACCTTACAGTCTACGGGGAGGGTGATGAAAAAACTGGTTTGGGGGGGGGGGATGAAATTTCTGCGGTAAAGGGCTTGCTCGTTGGTTGTCTGTACGATAATATCGGCGCCCAGTAAACGTTTCTAAAAAGAGTGTATAGAACGTTCTATTGGAGCCGCATGCAGCCGGTGGCCCTCGGCGATCACCAACCTACCAGGACCTGGCTAGTCGCGGCTTGTCCACCGCTATCAATTACACTCTAGCGGCAACGGCCATATCACGCTGAATACACCGGTTCTCGTCTGATCACCGAAGTTAAGCAGCGTCGAGCGCGGTCAGTACTTGGGAGGGAGACCACCTGGGAACACCGCGTGCCGTTGGCTACTCATTTATTTTCGCGGGATGGGATTTGCGTCTTTTAACAGGAAAATACCTTCATCCTATCATTTTGACGCTGCTTTTTTATGCAATTAAAAGTTCGCCCAGACGATAATATTATTTCGGTCAACTCTTGGCCTTTTTTTAACAACTGGCAGCATCTTTCCGTGAATAAAATACATGTTAGTATCAAAATTGAACAAAATAAAATGGCGAGAAAATTGGTTTTCATTTTATTCTACTTAAGGCTTGTACTTAAAATAGTACTAACTTACTTACTTACTTACTTACTTACTAACTAACTAACTAACTAACTAACTAACTAACTAATTAACTAACTAACTAACTAACTAACTAATTAACTAACTAACTAACTAACTAACTAACTAACGTTTATCTCTAAACAAAAACATTTCCGCGGTAAAATCCACTCTGAAATGGCCTTTTCTGGTTTTGGAATGAAGTCCAAAGTTAAAATTTTATTAACAAATTCTAATTGTGAAATATATTTTTTGTTCTAAATTTTAATCTTAAATGTAATTTAAATAGTTGAATCTAAAAAAGGACTTTTGGAAAATGTTTTATAGAAGGTTTTATCATGGGACAGCCGCATGGATTAGGGGAGTAACCCAAAAATACAAAATATCAAAACAAACCACGAAATTAAATAATAAAACGGAGACAGAGATATATTTTTTAAACAAAATAATATAGCTAACTTTTATCTATTAATTGTTTTAGGTGATGTAGTTTATGTAAAATATAAAAATGAACCTTGGCACAATATAAATTTAATGTCATGTTTTATTGATACTTAGAAAAAGTAACAAACATTTCAAAAGTCAGATCTTTGAGATCATTATTAAAAAAATATAACATTTTAAATCCGAACTCCTCTATAAATATTAAAATTATAAATTCCTAATCTACTTTAACAAAAGATATATCATATTAAGTTTAATACTATTAATGTTAGGAATAATCATGACTTTGAGATAAATAGAACAAAAATGTTTAATTCCAAATATAGTTAATTATAGAGCAATATATAATAAATGATTTTGTACTTACCAAAAATAAGCCTTGCCACTTTATATCTTGGTAATGTAGCTGCCGCGGGCGGCGGGCCCCCGGCGGCGACTCACTGTCCACGGAAGACGGGAAGAGAGAAAAAATGGAGAGGGGCTTATTTCGTGTTTTCTCTTTACGCGGAACATCTTGGCTGGAACCCAATGACCTAAAAATGAGGGGCGCGCTGTCTCTACCCACCATACCGAAACCCGCGAATTTACGTTATGAAAACCGGTTCCTTCAGCCAACCACTTAGAACATGCACGATTTACGAACCTTGGGTTACGAATAAAACCACAGGAATAACACAGAACAACCTCTTTTCGCGCCTTTATTTTACCCCTCTTACTTGCCTCCCGCTCGTCGGCCATTGCCTCTGCCCTAAACGGGGAGTCTAGCATCCACTCCTTGGGTATCCATAATGGAGGAGAGGACTGAAAGGGGGAAAACCAAGCATGGACGCGCCCAGGAAAATACCAAGGAGGATAGGAAGGGAGGCGAAGTAGGAGGGATGAACGCGGCAGCATCCTTGTAAGAAGCTTAGCGGCGGGAAAATTTCGGAAAAATGGCGGCTAGACGTAGCGTAGCTGCCGCAATCTTGCCGCCATTCATCCCTCCTACTTCGCCTCCCTTCCTATCCTCCGTGAAAATACCGCGAAAAAGAGTGTATAACTAGGTAAAAGAAAATTCAAAAACTGGAATCTTTCCGATTCTTCATTATTAACTATTCGACAATAAGGATTTTACCACTTATGACGTCAGAGGGGCAATATATTATAATAAAGAAATATATATAAAGACAGCCAAATAACATTTCCCGGAAATACTGTGTTGCGCAGTGCGCCATTATAAGAGCGTTTGATTTTTGATTTCAAGAGAGAAGTGGGCCGATCCCGGATTTACTGCAATACCAGGCCGACCCGTGGCGGAGGTGGAGCAAGCTCCGACCACTCCGCCGCCGTCCAAAAATAAGTTTAATATCTTGGGCCCCGATGGGACCCGTATCAGATATTAAGCTGATAAGAACAGATACTTTTAATTGTTTATTAAAAGCTTCGTTAATTTTACATTTTTACATGTTTACGTTTGTTGTATTTGTTCGCGTTTTTACTTAATTAAATTATTGCGAACAAAAGTCAAGTTCATAGTCGATCAAGGTAAGTATAGTTATTAGGCATATAATTAATTTTTTTTTGCAGGGTTTAAACAGTGAGTTACGTAAAGTTAAAAACTTTAAAACAAAACACTAAGAAATAATCGAGATAAAAAAACTTAATTTTAAAATTAAAGGTGACGAATAAAATATGTGAATAATACACTAAAATACATTTTAAAAATATATTAAAAGTGTATTAGAAACATATGTGCAAAATTCAGTATGTTACGTATTCTGCATATATATCTTGTTCGGGTGTGCTTTTGGCGGCGCTGGCGAATGACTTCTTCTCCTCGTTCCGGGTCTTTCCCTTCTTGGCCTCTCTTTCCGGAGAGGTGTGGATACGCCGTTTTGAAAATTTTGCTTGTGCTGCGTTGATGATCTCGATCCATTCCTTTTTCCTTGCATCGTCTATGTCGTCTGCTGTCTGAACGTGTGTCTTAAATTCTTGAAGTTTTGCCTGTGAATATTTCTTGATGGTTTCTACTGAGGACGGTGAGATGGGTAGGTATTTCGGTCGTGGTTCCTGGTGGTCGCTGGGTGATGCCTCTTGTGGTGCTGCTGCTTCTGCTAATGGATCGTGTTCTTTAGCAGAAGTACTGCCGCCTGTCTCCTGGACGCGCTCGGGCTCATCCTTCGGAGACTCTTTCTGGCCTTCCTCCATGGGTTGGTTCCGCTCTGCTTGCCTGGCTCGTTTGATTTCGCAAGTTGAGGTGTTGTGGCCTTCTTGGTCGCAAAAAAAGCATTTCTTTACGACGCCTGTATAGTATATTAACGCCCTGCTGCGTCCAAAAAAGAGCACATTAGGGATGGTTTTCGACATGATGATTTTTACGGAGCGGTCGCCATTTCTAAGTCCTTTTAATTCGGGGTATTCGTCTAGTCGGTGAGCTTTGATGGTTCCGTATGGTCGTAATGTGGTAAGTATGGCATCCCATTGAATCCAGGAGGGCAGGTTCTTGATGGTTAACCAGACACCGTCGTCGTCGATGCTGGTTATCGTGCAGGGTTTCCCATTTATAATCAGCTCCCCATAGGAGACAGCTTGCTGGAGGAAGGCCAGAGTGGTAAAGGTAAGAAGGTAGCAGCTTTTCCCAACAGGTTGAAGAGTCTCCAAACACTGAGGTCCAAGTTTAGAGTAGAAGGTTTGAGCAACGTCCAGGAATCCGGCGTCGACTTCAAGCCGGGCAGTCCGCTTCTTCACCTCTGCAGCCATGATGGCTTTAGAGGGGTCGTCGGGTAAAGTCAAGTCCCAGGAAGGAACAGCGTCAAGTGGAAATGGCAGGAATCGGCCAAGTCAGGATACAGCGTGGAGACCAGGAACAGCAGCGACAGGTAAGTGTCAGCAGGACCAGGACCAGGAACAGCAGCGGAGTCAGGAACAGCAGAGGAACCGGAAACAGCAGCGGCAGCTTCAGAAGCAGGAACAGGAACGTCAGGATACCGGCAGGTAAGTCAGCATCGCAGGAACTAGCTGTATAGCTGGAAAACTCGCTTAACGGCCTTTCGGCCAAGATTTCAGCGAAATAGCTGGGAACAGATACTACACTTTGATCTTAGCCAAAAGGCCGAGAAGCGATAACCCGCTAGGAGCCGTCACTGTTTAACAAAGTAAAAAGAGAGAATTCGAGCATTTCAAATATTTCATAATTACGTCACCGAATGTTGGTCCTGGTGGGAGATGACAACGTTTGTAGCCATCGCGCGAACAAAGGAGAAGACGATATCTTGAATCCGTGAAATAGAGGTACACCGCCAGGCCCGGACTGGCACTTTTGGGGTCATCGGCTAGAGACAGTAGAGTGGGCCACTTTACCGGGCCGTATGGAAAAAAAATCTAAATGGTGGTTTATAGGACCATAAATAACGTATTAAGTGTACTAGATTCTACGTGAAACGTCAAACGCGTTTAAATGACCATTTAGGAAAAATTTATTATAAGCGAATAGAGCGTTCTATAAAAGTGGACCATAACCGGTCACTTTTCATACAGACTATAGAGCTGGTTCAGCAGGACTAACAACTTTTGTTATTCTTTGGTTTAAGAGAATTCGGCTTATGTCCTGTCTTTATATGAATATTTTAGAGACGTACCTTTTAGGAGTTGTAGGAGGCACCCTAGGTGTTGAAGTATGTTTGGGGTTAAGGATATTTTCATGATCTAAGTTTCATCTTAAACACGTGGATTTGGGACTAGTATTTTCTAGAATTTTGCTTATTTGCCATCATACATTTATTACAAAAATCATTTAAAATAAGAAAAAAGGCGCGGAAAGCAAAGCCGGAAATATGTGAAGCCTAGGCTAGCAACTACGCTACTAATAAAAATTGACTGCTCTCAATTTCTTACGGGTTTGCCAGATAAATATATTTCTCTAAGACGAAAAACCGGCCAAACCTTCACCTCCTCCGAACTCCAAAGGGGGAAAGCACACCACACCAATTTTATAGATTCGTAAACGCGCCTTCCCAATCGACCGCCATCACCTTACAGTCTACGGGGAGGGTGATGAAAAAACTGGTTTGGGGGGGGGGGATGAAATTTCTGCGGTAAAGGGCTTGCTCGTTGGTTGTCTGTACGATAATATCGGCGCCCAGTAAACGTTTCTAAAAAGAGTGTATAGAACGTTCTATTGGAGCCGCATGCAGCCGGTGGCCCTCGGCGATCACCAACCTACCAGGACCTGGCTAGTCGCGGCTTGTCCACCGCTATCAATTACACTCTAGCGGCAACGGCCATATCACGCTGAATACACCGGTTCTCGTCTGATCACCGAAGTTAAGCAGCGTCGAGCGCGGTCAGTACTTGGGAGGGAGACCACCTGGGAACACCGCGTGCCGTTGGCTACTCATTTATTTTCGCGGGATGGGATTTGCGTCTTTTAACAGGAAAATACCTTCATCCTATCATTTTGACGCTGCTTTTTTATGCAATTAAAAGTTCGCCCAGACGATAATATTATTTCGGTCAACTCTTGGCCTTTTTTTAACAACTGGCAGCATCTTTCCGTGAATAAAATACATGTTAGTATCAAAATTGAACAAAATAAAATGGCGAGAAAATTGGTTTTCATTTTATTCTACTTAAGGCTTGTACTTAAAATAGTACTAACTTACTTACTTACTTACTTACTTACTAACTAACTAACTAACTAACTAACTAACTAACTAATTAACTAACTAACTAACTAACTAACTAACTAATTAACTAACTAACTAACTAACTAACTAACTAACGTTTATCTCTAAACAAAAACATTTCCGCGGTAAAATCCACTCTGAAATGGCCTTTTCTGGTTTTGGAATGAAGTCCAAAGTTAAAATTTTATTAACAAATTCTAATTGTGAAATATATTTTTTGTTCTAAATTTTAATCTTAAATGTAATTTAAATAGTTGAATCTAAAAAAGGACTTTTGGAAAATGTTTTATAGAAGGTTTTATCATGGGACAGCCGCATGGATTAGGGGAGTAACCCAAAAATACAAAATATCAAAACAAACCACGAAATTAAATAATAAAACGGAGACAGAGATATATTTTTTAAACAAAATAATATAGCTAACTTTTATCTATTAATTGTTTTAGGTGATGTAGTTTATGTAAAATATAAAAATGAACCTTGGCACAATATAAATTTAATGTCATGTTTTATTGATACTTAGAAAAAGTAACAAACATTTCAAAAGTCAGATCTTTGAGATCATTATTAAAAAAATATAACATTTTAAATCCGAACTCCTCTATAAATATTAAAATTATAAATTCCTAATCTACTTTAACAAAAGATATATCATATTAAGTTTAATACTATTAATGTTAGGAATAATCATGACTTTGAGATAAATAGAACAAAAATGTTTAATTCCAAATATAGTTAATTATAGAGCAATATATAATAAATGATTTTGTACTTACCAAAAATAAGCCTTGCCACTTTATATCTTGGTAATGTAGCTGCCGCGGGCGGCGGGCCCCCGGCGGCGACTCACTGTCCACGGAAGACGGGAAGAGAGAAAAAATGGAGAGGGGCTTATTTCGTGTTTTCTCTTTACGCGGAACATCTTGGCTGGAACCCAATGACCTAAAAATGAGGGGCGCGCTGTCTCTACCCACCATACCGAAACCCGCGAATTTACGTTATGAAAACCGGTTCCTTCAGCCAACCACTTAGAACATGCACGATTTACGAACCTTGGGTTACGAATAAAACCACAGGAATAACACAGAACAACCTCTTTTCGCGCCTTTATTTTACCCCTCTTACTTGCCTCCCGCTCGTCGGCCATTGCCTCTGCCCTAAACGGGGAGTCTAGCATCCACTCCTTGGGTATCCATAATGGAGGAGAGGACTGAAAGGGGGAAAACCAAGCATGGACGCGCCCAGGAAAATACCAAGGAGGATAGGAAGGGAGGCGAAGTAGGAGGGATGAACGCGGCAGCATCCTTGTAAGAAGCTTAGCGGCGGGAAAATTTCGGAAAAATGGCGGCTAGACGTAGCGTAGCTGCCGCAATCTTGCCGCCATTCATCCCTCCTACTTCGCCTCCCTTCCTATCCTCCGTGAAAATACCGCGAAAAAGAGTGTATAACTAGGTAAAAGAAAATTCAAAAACTGGAATCTTTCCGATTCTTCATTATTAACTATTCGACAATAAGGATTTTACCACTTATGACGTCAGAGGGGCAATATATTATAATAAAGAAATATATATAAAGACAGCCAAATAACATTTCCCGGAAATACTGTGTTGCGCAGTGCGCCATTATAAGAGCGTTTGATTTTTGATTTCAAGAGAGAAGTGGGCCGATCCCGGATTTACTGCAATACCAGGCCGACCCGTGGCGGAGGTGGAGCAAGCTCCGACCACTCCGCCGCCGTCCAAAAATAAGTTTAATATCTTGGGCCCCGATGGGACCCGTATCAGATATTAAGCTGATAAGAACAGATACTGAATTTGTTTATTTGAAATTCTTGTCAAAAATACATTTTTCCGCGGTTAAATTAAAATTAAATTATCGCGGAAAAAGTAGGTCAAATTTTCAAAAATACTAATACATTTTTCTCTTTACAGATTTGTCACAAAAGGTAAGTATAACTATGGTTTTTCTTTTAACAGGTATTTTGTTTGTAAAATTCAGGTAAGTACACTTAATTTAAAACTCATTCAGACTTTACTTTTTACAATGTAACTAAAAACAATAAGCATATCGAACAATTTAAGCTATATTTCTAAAAAACGCGAAATATAAAAAATCATTAAAATCAGTACGTTACGTAGTCATCGTACACTTCGGTACTGGTTTTCGCTTTAACGGCGTCGGCCGCGGTCTTGCTTCCGACGTTAACCCTCTTTTCAGTTCTGGATTTATCCCCTGGAGAGGAACTCTGGCGCCTTTTGTTGATGGTCTTTCTTAAGGCTGTGGCTCGCTTGATCAGGAAAAGCCTCCTGGCCGATGATAAGTCGTTAAATGCGTTGAGTTCCGCTACGTATTTTTCGAAGTCATTGGGCAAAAACTTCTTAAGAAAGTTTTCGTCCTCAACAGTCCATATAAGATCGGTGCAGTGTCTGCTTATTTTGTTGACGGATGGATCGGATGGGTGATGCTCTTGAGCCGTATTGTCGCTAGTTTCCAGATTTGGCCGGTCCGGGATCTCCCCCACTTCGTCTCCGACCTTGGCCTCCGGAGCACCGCCATCAGCGTCTTCCCCACTTGGTCCGTCGCTTTCGGGTGGTGACTCCCTATTCGGCTCCCCAGCTGAGAGAGCCTTTCGCCGTTTTTTCGGACAGTCACGCACCTGGTGGCTGTCCTTGCGGCAATAGAAGCACATCCTGTGCACGCCCTCGTACGTGATTTGGATGCGTTGACCTTGGATTGTCATGAGGTTCGGGATGGCGGACTTAAACTTTACGGCCAAGCGTCTCGTGCCGGTCTTGAGACCCTTTAGAGGCCCCTTCTGGAAGGTTTCCCATGTCTCCGATTGGACATCGCAGTGGTTACGGAGGGCTGTCTTAAGGATTGACAGGGCCCACCAGCTTGGAACTCCTTGAACAGTGATGTGGCGGACAGGGTCTACGATACTCGTGACATCTAGATGACGGTCTCCGATAATGACTCCGGAGTCGACAGCCTTTTGAAAACTTTCAACGTCCTTGAACGTGATTTGCACTTCGGACTTTCCGATTAACTGGAAAACGTCAATGCATTGCTGGCCGATGTGGTTGAGAAGGGCCGAAGCCAGATCATCAACTGGAACATCTTCAAACTTAATTCTCGCCGTATTCTTTTTCAGATCAGCAGCGGACAAGTCAGGCATCTTGGACGAAGCAGGGGGCATGGCTTCCACCACTGCGGACGTCAAGAGACAACGGGAGACGAACCCAGGAACCACCAGAGGGCGATCCCCGAGAGGCGTCGGCGAGGAGACCAGGAACTAGCAGCGACAGGTAAGTAGCAGCCGAACCAGGACCAGGAACAGCAACGGAACCGGAAACAGCAGCGACAGCTTCAGGAGCAGCAACAGGAACAGGAACAGTGACGTCAGGATACCGGCAGGTAAGACAGCATCGCAGGAACCAGCTGGAGAGCTGGGAAAACTCGCTTGACGGCCCTTCGGCCAAGATTTTAGCGAAATAGCTGGGAACAGATACTACACTTTGATCTTAGCCAAAAGGCCGAGAAGCGATAACCCGCTAGGAGCCGTCACTGTTTAACAAAGTAAAAAGAGAGAATTCGAGCATTTCAAATATTTCATAATTACGTCACCGAATGTTGGTCCTGGTGGGAGATGACAACGTTTGTAGCCATCGCGCGAACAAAGGAGAAGACGATATCTTGAATCCGTGAAATAGAGGTACACCGCCAGGCCCGGACTGGCACTTTTGGGGTCATCGGCTAGAGACAGTAGAGTGGGCCACTTTACCGGGCCGTATGGAAAAAAAATCTAAATGGTGGTTTATAGGACCATAAATAACGTATTAAGTGTACTAGATTCTACGTGAAACGTCAAACGCGTTTAAATGACCATTTAGGAAAAATTTATTATAAGCGAATAGAGCGTTCTATAAAAGTGGACCATAACCGGTCACTTTTCATACAGACTATAGAGCTGGTTCAGCAGGACTAACAACTTTTGTTATTCTTTGGTTTAAGAGAATTCGGCTTATGTCCTGTCTTTATATGAATATTTTAGAGACGTACCTTTTAGGAGTTGTAGGAGGCACCCTAGGTGTTGAAGTATGTTTGGGGTTAAGGATATTTTCATGATCTAAGTTTCATCTTAAACACGTGGATTTGGGACTAGTATTTTCTAGAATTTTGCTTATTTGCCATCATACATTTATTACAAAAATCATTTAAAATAAGAAAAAAGGCGCGGAAAGCAAAGCCGGAAATATGTGAAGCCTAGGCTAGCAACTACGCTACTAATAAAAATTGACTGCTCTCAATTTCTTACGGGTTTGCCAGATAAATATATTTCTCTAAGACGAAAAACCGGCCAAACCTTCACCTCCTCCGAACTCCAAAGGGGGAAAGCACACCACACCAATTTTATAGATTCGTAAACGCGCCTTCCCAATCGACCGCCATCACCTTACAGTCTACGGGGAGGGTGATGAAAAAACTGGTTTGGGGGGGGGGGGGATGAAATTTCTGCGGTAAAGGGCTTGCTCGTTGGTTGTCTGTACGATAATATCGGCGCCCAGTAAACGTTTCTAAAAAGAGTGTATAGAACGTTCTATTGGAGCCGCATGCAGCCGGTGGCCCTCGGCGATCACCAACCTACCAGGACCTGGCTAGTCGCGGCTTGTCCACCGCTATCAATTACACTCTAGCGGCAACGGCCATATCACGCTGAATACACCGGTTCTCGTCTGATCACCGAAGTTAAGCAGCGTCGAGCGCGGTCAGTACTTGGGAGGGAGACCACCTGGGAACACCGCGTGCCGTTGGCTACTCATTTATTTTCGCGGGATGGGATTTGCGTCTTTTAACAGGAAAATACCTTCATCCTATCATTTTGACGCTGCTTTTTTATGCAATTAAAAGTTCGCCCAGACGATAATATTATTTCGGTCAACTCTTGGCCTTTTTTTAACAACTGGCAGCATCTTTCCGTGAATAAAATACATGTTAGTATCAAAATTGAACAAAATAAAATGGCGAGAAAATTGGTTTTCATTTTATTCTACTTAAGGCTTGTACTTAAAATAGTACTAACTTACTTACTTACTTACTTACTTACTTACTTACTTACTAACTAACTAACTAACTAACTAACTAACTAACTAACTAACTAATTAACTAACTAACTAACTAACTAACTAATTAACTAACTAACTAACTAACTAACTAACTAACTAACGTTTATCTCTAAACAAAAACATTTCCGCGGTAAAATCCACTCTGAAATGGCCTTTTCTGGTTTTGGAATGAAGTCCAAAGTTAAAATTTTATTAACAAATTCTAATTGTGAAATATATTTTTTGTTCTAAATTTTAATCTTAAATGTAATTTAAATAGTTGAATCTAAAAAAGGACTTTTGGAAAATGTTTTATAGAAGGTTTTATCATGGGACAGCCGCATGGATTAGGGGAGTAACCCAAAAATACAAAATATCAAAACAAACCACGAAATTAAATAATAAAACGGAGACAGAGATATATTTTTTAAACAAAATAATATAGCTAACTTTTATCTATTAATTGTTTTAGGTGATGTAGTTTATGTAAAATATAAAAATGAACCTTGGCACAATATAAATTTAATGTCATGTTTTATTGATACTTAGAAAAAGTAACAAACATTTCAAAAGTCAGATCTTTGAGATCATTATTAAAAAAATATAACATTTTAAATCCGAACTCCTCTATAAATATTAAAATTATAAATTCCTAATCTACTTTAACAAAAGATATATCATATTAAGTTTAATACTATTAATGTTAGGAATAATCATGACTTTGAGATAAATAGAACAAAAATGTTTAATTCCAAATATAGTTAATTATAGAGCAATATATAATAAATGATTTTGTACTTACCAAAAATAAGCCTTGCCACTTTATATCTTGGTAATGTAGCTGCCGCGGGCGGCGGGCCCCCGGCGGCGACTCACTGTCCACGGAAGACGGGAAGAGAGAAAAAATGGAGAGGGGCTTATTTCGTGTTTTCTCTTTACGCGGAACATCTTGGCTGGAACCCAATGACCTAAAAATGAGGGGCGCGCTGTCTCTACCCACCATACCGAAACCCGCGAATTTACGTTATGAAAACCGGTTCCTTCAGCCAACCACTTAGAACATGCACGATTTACGAACCTTGGGTTACGAATAAAACCACAGGAATAACACAGAACAACCTCTTTTCGCGCCTTTATTTTACCCCTCTTACTTGCCTCCCGCTCGTCGGCCATTGCCTCTGCCCTAAACGGGGAGTCTAGCATCCACTCCTTGGGTATCCATAATGGAGGAGAGGACTGAAAGGGGGAAAACCAAGCATGGACGCGCCCAGGAAAATACCAAGGAGGATAGGAAGGGAGGCGAAGTAGGAGGGATGAACGCGGCAGCATCCTTGTAAGAAGCTTAGCGGCGGGAAAATTTCGGAAAAATGGCGGCTAGACGTAGCGTAGCTGCCGCAATCTTGCCGCCATTCATCCCTCCTACTTCGCCTCCCTTCCTATCCTCCGTGAAAATACCGCGAAAAAGAGTGTATAACTAGGTAAAAGAAAATTCAAAAACTGGAATCTTTCCGATTCTTCATTATTAACTATTCGACAATAAGGATTTTACCACTTATGACGTCAGAGGGGCAATATATTATAATAAAGAAATATATATAAAGACAGCCAAATAACATTTCCCGGAAATACTGTGTTGCGCAGTGCGCCATTATAAGAGCGTTTGATTTTTGATTTCAAGAGAGAAGTGGGCCGATCCCGGATTTACTGCAATACCAGGCCGACCCGTGGCGGAGGTGGAGCAAGCTCCGACCACTCCGCCGCCGTCCAAAAATAAGTTTAATATCTTGGGCCCCGATGGGACCCGTATCAGATATTAAGCTGATAAGAACAGATACTTTTAATTGTTTATTAAAAGCTTCGTTAATTTTACATTTTTACATGTTTACGTTTGTTGTATTTGTTCGCGTTTTTACTTAATTAAATTATTGCGAACAAAAGTCAAGTTCATAGTCGATCAAGGTAAGTATAGTTATTAGGCATATAATTAATTTTTTTTTTTTGCAGGGTTTAAACAGTGAGTTACGTAAAGTTAAAAACTTTAAAACAAAACACTAAGAAATAATCGAGATAAAAAAACTTAATTTTAAAATTAAAGGTGACGAATAAAATATGTGAATAATACACTAAAATACATTTTAAAAATATATTAAAAGTGTATTAGAAACATATGTGCAAAATTCAGTATGTTACGTATTCTGCATATATATCTTGTTCGGGTGTGCTTTTGGCGGCGCTGGCGAATGACTTCTTCTCCTCGTTCCGGGTCTTTCCCTTCTTGGCCTCTCTTTCCGGAGAGGTGTGGATACGCCGTTTTGAAAATTTTGCTTGTGCTGCGTTGATGATCTCGATCCATTCCTTTTTCCTTGCATCGTCTATGTCGTCTGCTGTCTGAACGTGTGTCTTAAATTCTTGAAGTTTTGCCTGTGAATATTTCTTGATGGTTTCTACTGAGGACGGTGAGATGGGTAGGTATTTCGGTCGTGGTTCCTGGTGGTCGCTGGGTGATGCCTCTTGTGGTGCTGCTGCTTCTGCTAATGGATCGTGTTCTTTAGCAGAAGTACTGCCGCCTGTCTCCTGGACGCGCTCGGGCTCATCCTTCGGAGACTCTTTCTGGCCTTCCTCCATGGGTTGGTTCCGCTCTGCTTGCCTGGCTCGTTTGATTTCGCAAGTTGAGGTGTTGTGGCCTTCTTGGTCGCAAAAAAAGCATTTCTTTACGACGCCTGTATAGTATATTAACGCCCTGCTGCGTCCAAAAAAGAGCACATTAGGGATGGTTTTCGACATGATGATTTTTACGGAGCGGTCGCCATTTCTAAGTCCTTTTAATTCGGGGTATTCGTCTAGTCGGTGAGCTTTGATGGTTCCGTATGGTCGTAATGTGGTAAGTATGGCATCCCATTGAATCCAGGAGGGCAGGTTCTTGATGGTTAACCAGACACCGTCGTCGTCGATGCTGGTTATCGTGCAGGGTTTCCCATTTATAATCAGCTCCCCATAGGAGACAGCTTGCTGGAGGAAGGCCAGAGTGGTAAAGGTAAGAAGGTAGCAGCTTTTCCCAACAGGTTGAAGAGTCTCCAAACACTGAGGTCCAAGTTTAGAGTAGAAGGTTTGAGCAACGTCCAGGAATCCGGCGTCGACTTCAAGCCGGGCAGTCCGCTTCTTCACCTCTGCAGCCATGATGGCTTTAGAGGGGTCGTCGGGTAAAGTCAAGTCCCAGGAAGGAACAGCGTCAAGTGGAAATGGCAGGAATCGGCCAAGTCAGGATACAGCGTGGAGACCAGGAACAGCAGCGACAGGTAAGTGTCAGCAGGACCAGGACCAGGAACAGCAGCGGAGTCAGGAACAGCAGAGGAACCGGAAACAGCAGCGGCAGCTTCAGAAGCAGGAACAGGAACGTCAGGATACCGGCAGGTAAGTCAGCATCGCAGGAACTAGCTGTATAGCTGGAAAACTCGCTTAACGGCCTTTCGGCCAAGATTTCAGCGAAATAGCTGGGAACAGATACTACACTTTGATCTTAGCCAAAAGGCCGAGAAGCGATAACCCGCTAGGAGCCGTCACTGTTTAACAAAGTAAAAAGAGAGAATTCGAGCATTTCAAATATTTCATAATTACGTCACCGAATGTTGGTCCTGGTGGGAGATGACAACGTTTGTAGCCATCGCGCGAACAAAGGAGAAGACGATATCTTGAATCCGTGAAATAGAGGTACACCGCCAGGCCCGGACTGGCACTTTTGGGGTCATCGGCTAGAGACAGTAGAGTGGGCCACTTTACCGGGCCGTATGGAAAAAAAATCTAAATGGTGGTTTATAGGACCATAAATAACGTATTAAGTGTACTAGATTCTACGTGAAACGTCAAACGCGTTTAAATGACCATTTAGGAAAAATTTATTATAAGCGAATAGAGCGTTCTATAAAAGTGGACCATAACCGGTCACTTTTCATACAGACTATAGAGCTGGTTCAGCAGGACTAACAACTTTTGTTATTCTTTGGTTTAAGAGAATTCGGCTTATGTCCTGTCTTTATATGAATATTTTAGAGACGTACCTTTTAGGAGTTGTAGGAGGCACCCTAGGTGTTGAAGTATGTTTGGGGTTAAGGATATTTTCATGATCTAAGTTTCATCTTAAACACGTGGATTTGGGACTAGTATTTTCTAGAATTTTGCTTATTTGCCATCATACATTTATTACAAAAATCATTTAAAATAAGAAAAAAGGCGCGGAAAGCAAAGCCGGAAATATGTGAAGCCTAGGCTAGCAACTACGCTACTAATAAAAATTGACTGCTCTCAATTTCTTACGGGTTTGCCAGATAAATATATTTCTCTAAGACGAAAAACCGGCCAAACCTTCACCTCCTCCGAACTCCAAAGGGGGAAAGCACACCACACCAATTTTATAGATTCGTAAACGCGCCTTCCCAATCGACCGCCATCACCTTACAGTCTACGGGGAGGCTGATGAAAAAACTGGTTTGGGGGGGGGGGGATGAAATTTCTGCGGTAAAGGGCTTGCTCGTTGGTTGTCTGTACGATAATATCGGCGCCCAGTAAACGTTTCTAAAAAGAGTGTATAGAACGTTCTATTGGAGCCGCATGCAGCCGGTGGCCCTCGGCGATCACCAACCTACCAGGACCTGGCTAGTCGCGGCTTGTCCACCGCTATCAATTACACTCTAGCGGCAACGGCCATATCACGCTGAATACACCGGTTCTCGTCTGATCACCGAAGTTAAGCAGCGTCGAGCGCGGTCAGTACTTGGGAGGGAGACCACCTGGGAACACCGCGTGCCGTTGGCTACTCATTTATTTTCGCGGGATGGGATTTGCGTCTTTTAACAGGAAAATACCTTCATCCTATCATTTTGACGCTGCTTTTTTATGCAATTAAAAGTTCGCCCAGACGATAATATTATTTCGGTCAACTCTTGGCCTTTTTTTAACAACTGGCAGCATCTTTCCGTGAATAAAATACATGTTAGTATCAAAATTGAACAAAATAAAATGGCGAGAAAATTGGTTTTCATTTTATTCTACTTAAGGCTTGTACTTAAAATAGTACTAACTTACTTACTTACTTACTTACTTACTTACTTACTAACTAACTAACTAACTAACTAACTAACTAACTAACTAACTAACTAATTAACTAACTAACTAACTAACTAACTAATTAACTAACTAACTAACTAACTAACTAACTAACGTTTATCTCTAAACAAAAACATTTCCGCGGTAAAATCCACTCTGAAATGGCCTTTTCTGGTTTTGGAATGAAGTCCAAAGTTAAAATTTTATTAACAAATTCTAATTGTGAAATATATTTTTTGTTCTAAATTTTAATCTTAAATGTAATTTAAATAGTTGAATCTAAAAAAGGACTTTTGGAAAATGTTTTATAGAAGGTTTTATCATGGGACAGCCGCATGGATTAGGGGAGTAACCCAAAAATACAAAATATCAAAACAAACCACGAAATTAAATAATAAAACGGAGACAGAGATATATTTTTTAAACAAAATAATATAGCTAACTTTTATCTATTAATTGTTTTAGGTGATGTAGTTTATGTAAAATATAAAAATGAACCTTGGCACAATATAAATTTAATGTCATGTTTTATTGATACTTAGAAAAAGTAACAAACATTTCAAAAGTCAGATCTTTGAGATCATTATTAAAAAAATATAACATTTTAAATCCGAACTCCTCTATAAATATTAAAATTATAAATTCCTAATCTACTTTAACAAAAGATATATCATATTAAGTTTAATACTATTAATGTTAGGAATAATCATGACTTTGAGATAAATAGAACAAAAATGTTTAATTCCAAATATAGTTAATTATAGAGCAATATATAATAAATGATTTTGTACTTACCAAAAATAAGCCTTGCCACTTTATATCTTGGTAATGTAGCTGCCGCGGGCGGCGGGCCCCCGGCGGCGACTCACTGTCCACGGAAGACGGGAAGAGAGAAAAAATGGAGAGGGGCTTATTTCGTGTTTTCTCTTTACGCGGAACATCTTGGCTGGAACCCAATGACCTAAAAATGAGGGGCGCGCTGTCTCTACCCACCATACCGAAACCCGCGAATTTACGTTATGAAAACCGGTTCCTTCAGCCAACCACTTAGAACATGCACGATTTACGAACCTTGGGTTACGAATAAAACCACAGGAATAACACAGAACAACCTCTTTTCGCGCCTTTATTTTACCCCTCTTACTTGCCTCCCGCTCGTCGGCCATTGCCTCTGCCCTAAACGGGGAGTCTAGCATCCACTCCTTGGGTATCCATAATGGAGGAGAGGACTGAAAGGGGGAAAACCAAGCATGGACGCGCCCAGGAAAATACCAAGGAGGATAGGAAGGGAGGCGAAGTAGGAGGGATGAACGCGGCAGCATCCTTGTAAGAAGCTTAGCGGCGGGAAAATTTCGGAAAAATGGCGGCTAGACGTAGCGTAGCTGCCGCAATCTTGCCGCCATTCATCCCTCCTACTTCGCCTCCCTTCCTATCCTCCGTGAAAATACCGCGAAAAAGAGTGTATAACTAGGTAAAAGAAAATTCAAAAACTGGAATCTTTCCGATTCTTCATTATTAACTATTCGACAATAAGGATTTTACCACTTATGACGTCAGAGGGGCAATATATTATAATAAAGAAATATATATAAAGACAGCCAAATAACATTTCCCGGAAATACTGTGTTGCGCAGTGCGCCATTATAAGAGCGTTTGATTTTTGATTTCAAGAGAGAAGTGGGCCGATCCCGGATTTACTGCAATACCAGGCCGACCCGTGGCGGAGGTGGAGCAAGCTCCGACCACTCCGCCGCCGTCCAAAAATAAGTTTAATATCTTGGGCCCCGATGGGACCCGTATCAGATATTAAGCTGATAAGAACAGATACTTTTAATAGTTTATTAAAAGGTCGTTTTGATACAAACTATATACATATATGACATTATTGTTCGCGGTTTTAATTATTTAAGTTAACGCGAACATTCGTTAAAATAAAAAAATTTACATTGGAAAATTTAAAAACGAGCTGGAAGCTAAGTCAAAAATTTAAAAGTTAAATTTTATGAAATATTTTTCCCTTTCTTAGGGTCTCTTACATCTAAGGGACTTTGACTTCTTTTGGAGCGATTATGGAGGGTTCTCTCGGCCATCACTAGTGTGTTGTCCCGCCAGTCCATGATTAGTTTTTTCTTGGAGGTTAATGCTTTGGCACGCCGGCAAAAATCTTCAATTTCGGGTTTCGTCATAACATCAAAATCCCAATAGCGGGCATAAATTGCCACTTCTGGTTCAGGTTCAGGTTCCTTATGTGGTGGAGATTTCAGAGCGTCGGCGTATTGACTGGTCGGGACTGTAGGTTCTGCGTTTTCCTTGGATGGTTCTGGTGATGTTAGTGACCAGCTCTCTTCAGAGCTTTTTGATTCGTCGGCAGAGGTAAGTATTGGTATTTTGCTTGTTTGGTTTTCTTTATTTTCTTCCAGGATGTCGTCTCGATTGGTGGCGTTGGCAGGTGTAGGTGTGGAGTTTCTGTGGGTTTCAGGATCTAAAGGTAAGTCGTTTCTGGTTCCAGTTTTTGTCATTTCCGCCGTCTTATTCTTCTTTGCTTCACAGGCAGAGGCAACGTGCCCCTCCTGATCGCAAAAGAAGCACTTTTTTGCAACACCTGTATAGTAGATCAGGGCCCGACTACGGCCGAAGTAAAGAACATTAGGTATCGTTTGATTCATTTTTATTTTTACCGCTCTGTCCCCGTTTTTTATTCCTTTCAGTTCTTTATATTCATCTAAGCGATGAGCCTTTATTTCGCCATATTGTCTTAGGTTGGTCAATATGGCGTCCCATTGGATCCATGGTGGTAAGTTTTTTATGGTCAGCCAGACGCCGTCATCTTCTACGCTGGTGACCCTACAGGACTTGTTCGAGATCGTTATTTCTCCGTAGGAGACCGCTTGCTGAAGGAATGCCAGGGTAGTGAAGGTAAGTAGGAAAGACTCCTTACCAACAGGTTGTAGCGTTTCGATGGACTCGGGTCCGAGTTTTTCGAGGAAGGCTCGAGCGACATCTAGGAAGCCAGCGTCGACTTCGAGCCGGGCAGTCCGCTTTTTAACCTCAGCAGCCATACAGGCTGTGGAGAGGTCGTCAGGTAGAGGTAAGTCCCAAGAAGGAACGGCGTCAGGAAGTAATGGCAGGAGTCAGCCAAGTCAGGATACGGCGAAGAGACCAGGAACAGCAGCGACAGGTAAGTGTCAGCAGGACCAGGACCAGGAACGGCAGCGGAATCAGGAACAGCAACGGAACCGGAATCAGCAGCGGCAACTTCAAGAGCAGGATCAGAGACGTCAGGGTACCGGCAGGTAAGTCAGCATCGCAGGAACTAGCTGGAAAGCTTGGAAACTCGCTTAACGGCCTTTCGGCCAAGATTTCAGCGAAATAGCTGGGAACAGATACTACACTTTGATCTTAGCCAAAAGGCCGAGAAGCGATAACCCGCTAGGAGCCGTCACTGTTTAACAAAGTAAAAAGAGAGAATTCGAGCATTTCAAATATTTCATAATTACGTCACCGAATGTTGGTCCTGGTGGGAGATGACAACGTTTGTAGCCATCGCGCGAACAAAGGAGAAGACGATATCTTGAATCCGTGAAATAGAGGTACACCGCCAGGCCCGGACTGGCACTTTTGGGGTCATCGGCTAGAGACAGTAGAGTGGGCCACTTTACCGGGCCGTATGGAAAAAAAATCTAAATGGTGGTTTATAGGACCATAAATAACGTATTAAGTGTACTAGATTCTACGTGAAACGTCAAACGCGTTTAAATGACCATTTAGGAAAAATTTATTATAAGCGAATAGAGCGTTCTATAAAAGTGGACCATAACCGGTCACTTTTCATACAGACTATAGAGCTGGTTCAGCAGGACTAACAACTTTTGTTATTCTTTGGTTTAAGAGAATTCGGCTTATGTCCTGTCTTTATATGAATATTTTAGAGACGTACCTTTTAGGAGTTGTAGGAGGCACCCTAGGTGTTGAAGTATGTTTGGGGTTAAGGATATTTTCATGATCTAAGTTTCATCTTAAACACGTGGATTTGGGACTAGTATTTTCTAGAATTTTGCTTATTTGCCATCATACATTTATTACAAAAATCATTTAAAATAAGAAAAAAGGCGCGGAAAGCAAAGCCGGAAATATGTGAAGCCTAGGCTAGCAACTACGCTACTAATAAAAATTGACTGCTCTCAATTTCTTACGGGTTTGCCAGATAAATATATTTCTCTAAGACGAAAAACCGGCCAAACCTTCACCTCCTCCGAACTCCAAAGGGGGAAAGCACACCACACCAATTTTATAGATTCGTAAACGCGCCTTCCCAATCGACCGCCATCACCTTACAGTCTACGGGGAGGGTGATGAAAAAACTGGTTTGGGGGGGGGGGATGAAATTTCTGCGGTAAAGGGCTTGCTCGTTGGTTGTCTGTACGATAATATCGGCGCCCAGTAAACGTTTCTAAAAAGAGTGTATAGAACGTTCTATTGGAGCCGCATGCAGCCGGTGGCCCTCGGCGATCACCAACCTACCAGGACCTGGCTAGTCGCGGCTTGTCCACCGCTATCAATTACACTCTAGCGGCAACGGCCATATCACGCTGAATACACCGGTTCTCGTCTGATCACCGAAGTTAAGCAGCGTCGAGCGCGGTCAGTACTTGGGAGGGAGACCACCTGGGAACACCGCGTGCCGTTGGCTACTCATTTATTTTCGCGGGATGGGATTTGCGTCTTTTAACAGGAAAATACCTTCATCCTATCATTTTGACGCTGCTTTTTTATGCAATTAAAAGTTCGCCCAGACGATAATATTATTTCGGTCAACTCTTGGCCTTTTTTTAACAACTGGCAGCATCTTTCCGTGAATAAAATACATGTTAGTATCAAAATTGAACAAAATAAAATGGCGAGAAAATTGGTTTTCATTTTATTCTACTTAAGGCTTGTACTTAAAATAGTACTAACTTACTTACTTACTTACTTACTTACTTACTTACTAACTAACTAACTAACTAACTAACTAACTAACTAACTAACTAATTAACTAACTAACTAACTAACTAACTAATTAACTAACTAACTAACTAACTAACTAACTAACTAACGTTTATCTCTAAACAAAAACATTTCCGCGGTAAAATCCACTCTGAAATGGCCTTTTCTGGTTTTGGAATGAAGTCCAAAGTTAAAATTTTATTAACAAATTCTAATTGTGAAATATATTTTTTGTTCTAAATTTTAATCTTAAATGTAATTTAAATAGTTGAATCTAAAAAAGGACTTTTGGAAAATGTTTTATAGAAGGTTTTATCATGGGACAGCCGCATGGATTAGGGGAGTAACCCAAAAATACAAAATATCAAAACAAACCACGAAATTAAATAATAAAACGGAGACAGAGATATATTTTTTAAACAAAATAATATAGCTAACTTTTATCTATTAATTGTTTTAGGTGATGTAGTTTATGTAAAATATAAAAATGAACCTTGGCACAATATAAATTTAATGTCATGTTTTATTGATACTTAGAAAAAGTAACAAACATTTCAAAAGTCAGATCTTTGAGATCATTATTAAAAAAATATAACATTTTAAATCCGAACTCCTCTATAAATATTAAAATTATAAATTCCTAATCTACTTTAACAAAAGATATATCATATTAAGTTTAATACTATTAATGTTAGGAATAATCATGACTTTGAGATAAATAGAACAAAAATGTTTAATTCCAAATATAGTTAATTATAGAGCAATATATAATAAATGATTTTGTACTTACCAAAAATAAGCCTTGCCACTTTATATCTTGGTAATGTAGCTGCCGCGGGCGGCGGGCCCCCGGCGGCGACTCACTGTCCACGGAAGACGGGAAGAGAGAAAAAATGGAGAGGGGCTTATTTCGTGTTTTCTCTTTACGCGGAACATCTTGGCTGGAACCCAATGACCTAAAAATGAGGGGCGCGCTGTCTCTACCCACCATACCGAAACCCGCGAATTTACGTTATGAAAACCGGTTCCTTCAGCCAACCACTTAGAACATGCACGATTTACGAACCTTGGGTTACGAATAAAACCACAGGAATAACACAGAACAACCTCTTTTCGCGCCTTTATTTTACCCCTCTTACTTGCCTCCCGCTCGTCGGCCATTGCCTCTGCCCTAAACGGGGAGTCTAGCATCCACTCCTTGGGTATCCATAATGGAGGAGAGGACTGAAAGGGGGAAAACCAAGCATGGACGCGCCCAGGAAAATACCAAGGAGGATAGGAAGGGAGGCGAAGTAGGAGGGATGAACGCGGCAGCATCCTTGTAAGAAGCTTAGCGGCGGGAAAATTTCGGAAAAATGGCGGCTAGACGTAGCGTAGCTGCCGCAATCTTGCCGCCATTCATCCCTCCTACTTCGCCTCCCTTCCTATCCTCCGTGAAAATACCGCGAAAAAGAGTGTATAACTAGGTAAAAGAAAATTCAAAAACTGGAATCTTTCCGATTCTTCATTATTAACTATTCGACAATAAGGATTTTACCACTTATGACGTCAGAGGGGCAATATATTATAATAAAGAAATATATATAAAGACAGCCAAATAACATTTCCCGGAAATACTGTGTTGCGCAGTGCGCCATTATAAGAGCGTTTGATTTTTGATTTCAAGAGAGAAGTGGGCCGATCCCGGATTTACTGCAATACCAGGCCGACCCGTGGCGGAGGTGGAGCAAGCTCCGACCACTCCGCCGCCGTCCAAAAATAAGTTTAATATCTTGGGCCCCGATGGGACCCGTATCAGATATTAAGCTGATAAGAACAGATACTGAATTTGTTTATTTAAATTCAAGTCAAACAAGTTTACAAATGTTCGCGTTATTACTAATTAATTAAATTAGCGCGAACACTGTTGAAAATACACTTACGTAAAAGGCACGAGCGTTTTTAAAAAACATTTGTCAATTATATAGTGAAAACATTGACGAAATAAGTAGAATTAACAAGTTCTACGAGTTTCTTAGTTCAGTATGTCGAGGTAAGTATCAGTTACTTTTGGTTTTAAATTCCTATCATATCATTAAGACTATAATTATTTTTCTTTTTTTTCTAGGGTACATGGATTTTAAGGTACGTATATTACAGGTAAGTTTAATTCATTTAAGCACACTAATGGTTATTTTTCTTATTTTTAAGCCAGAATATGTAAAAAACTAAAACTAAGTTTTAAAATCAAATAACAAAATCTGATTTTGATAAAAGCGGATGTAAACTTAAAATTATCAATTAAAATATATTTAAAACATATTTACAACTTGAACCGGGGTTCTAATTTTTCCCTTTTTTTGAGTCCTTATCACGAGGAGAGCTATTGCGTCGTTTGGAACGATTCTGAAGCACTCTCTCGGCCACCGCTAGAGTCTGATCCCTCCAGTCCGTGATACGTTTTTCCGGGTGCGTCAATGCCTTGGCACGCCGACAGAAATCTTCAATTTCTTGTCTTGACAATTCAGTCCAATTCCAATCTTGCTCGTAAATCTCAAGTTCTTCGACGGGTTCTTTGGTTGTCTCTAAACACTCTTCTGGTACAGATGGAGCTTGTTGCACTGGCATCTTCAGTGCGTCAGCGAACCCTTTGACGACTGTTTCCGATGTGTCCGGAGAAGATGCTGGCGATGACAAGTACCAGCCATCGTCTCCCTCCTTTAGCTGGTTGGTGTCCGATGGACTTTCGTTCATCTTTGCTTGATTATCCTCAGCATCGGCTTCCGCGTCTGCGAGTGGTGGTGGCGGGATCAAGCTTTTGGAGTCCTTGGATGCCGGATTCTGGCCTTGAATATCCGTGCTCTCCGGAGTCGTGCGTGCCTTGTTTTTTTTCTTCGGGCAATCCCGAACCTGATGACTGTCTTTACGACAGTAAAAACACATGCGTTGTACTCCCTGGTATACAATTTGAATGCGATGTCCGCTGATTGTCATCAGGTTCGGGATCGGGCTCTTGATCTTTACTTCAAGGCGACGGTTCCCGTTCCGGATGTCTTGAAGTGGGCCCTTCTGGAACGTTTCCCACGACTCCGAGAGCACCTCACAATAATTCTTCAATGAAGATTTCAAAAATGGTAGTTCCCACCAGCATGGAGCGTTCTTGATTGTGATCTGAGTGACCGGATCGGCCACTCCTATGATATTCAGATGTTTATCTCCGACAATGATGCCAGCATCAACGGCCTTCTGGTAACAGATGGCATCTTTGAATGTTATTTGACATTCGGACTTGGCGAGCATCTGGAAAACGGTGATGCTCTTGGGGCCAATGCAGTCGAAAAGAGCAATTGCCAAATCTTCTACATTGACCCCGTCAAACTTTATTCTTGCAGTGGCCTTTTTCGAGGTCGACGGCAAGGACTGCAATGTGGACGGCTTCGACGTCACGGCAGGCATGGCGACGATGGTGGCGACCGCCGAAGCGGCGACCGGAATTCAGGAACCGCTGGATAGAGGTAAACGGCAACTGAAAGGCAGGAACAACAGCCGGAACACGGACTGGGCTGGAAGCAGGAACGGCAACTTCTGGCGAGGCAGCGTGGCAGAGAACAGGCAAAAACTCGCCTAACAGGCGTAAAACACTTCTCGCCCCCCGACTAAGATCTCGGTATAGCACTATTGAAAACAGATACTACACTTTGATCTTAGCCAAAAGGCCGAGAAGCGATAACCCGCTAGGAGCCGTCACTGTTTAACAAAGTAAAAAGAGAGAATTCGAGCATTTCAAATATTTCATAATTACGTCACCGAATGTTGGTCCTGGTGGGAGATGACAACGTTTGTAGCCATCGCGCGAACAAAGGAGAAGACGATATCTTGAATCCGTGAAATAGAGGTACACCGCCAGGCCCGGACTGGCACTTTTGGGGTCATCGGCTAGAGACAGTAGAGTGGGCCACTTTACCGGGCCGTATGGAAAAAAAATCTAAATGGTGGTTTATAGGACCATAAATAACGTATTAAGTGTACTAGATTCTACGTGAAACGTCAAACGCGTTTAAATGACCATTTAGGAAAAATTTATTATAAGCGAATAGAGCGTTCTATAAAAGTGGACCATAACCGGTCACTTTTCATACAGACTATAGAGCTGGTTCAGCAGGACTAACAACTTTTGTTATTCTTTGGTTTAAGAGAATTCGGCTTATGTCCTGTCTTTATATGAATATTTTAGAGACGTACCTTTTAGGAGTTGTAGGAGGCACCCTAGGTGTTGAAGTATGTTTGGGGTTAAGGATATTTTCATGATCTAAGTTTCATCTTAAACACGTGGATTTGGGACTAGTATTTTCTAGAATTTTGCTTATTTGCCATCATACATTTATTACAAAAATCATTTAAAATAAGAAAAAAGGCGCGGAAAGCAAAGCCGGAAATATGTGAAGCCTAGGCTAGCAACTACGCTACTAATAAAAATTGACTGCTCTCAATTTCTTACGGGTTTGCCAGATAAATATATTTCTCTAAGACGAAAAACCGGCCAAACCTTCACCTCCTCCGAACTCCAAAGGGGGAAAGCACACCACACCAATTTTATAGATTCGTAAACGCGCCTTCCCAATCGACCGCCATCACCTTACAGTCTACGGGGAGGGTGATGAAAAAACTGGTTTGGGGGGGGGGGGATGAAATTTCTGCGGTAAAGGGCTTGCTCGTTGGTTGTCTGTACGATAATATCGGCGCCCAGTAAACGTTTCTAAAAAGAGTGTATAGAACGTTCTATTGGAGCCGCATGCAGCCGGTGGCCCTCGGCGATCACCAACCTACCAGGACCTGGCTAGTCGCGGCTTGTCCACCGCTATCAATTACACTCTAGCGGCAACGGCCATATCACGCTGAATACACCGGTTCTCGTCTGATCACCGAAGTTAAGCAGCGTCGAGCGCGGTCAGTACTTGGGAGGGAGACCACCTGGGAACACCGCGTGCCGTTGGCTACTCATTTATTTTCGCGGGATGGGATTTGCGTCTTTTAACAGGAAAATACCTTCATCCTATCATTTTGACGCTGCTTTTTTATGCAATTAAAAGTTCGCCCAGACGATAATATTATTTCGGTCAACTCTTGGCCTTTTTTTAACAACTGGCAGCATCTTTCCGTGAATAAAATACATGTTAGTATCAAAATTGAACAAAATAAAATGGCGAGAAAATTGGTTTTCATTTTATTCTACTTAAGGCTTGTACTTAAAATAGTACTAACTTACTTACTTACTTACTTACTTACTTACTTACTAACTAACTAACTAACTAACTAACTAACTAACTAACTAACTAACTAATTAACTAACTAACTAACTAACTAACTAACTAATTAACTAACTAACTAACTAACTAACTAACTAACGTTTATCTCTAAACAAAAACATTTCCGCGGTAAAATCCACTCTGAAATGGCCTTTTCTGGTTTTGGAATGAAGTCCAAAGTTAAAATTTTATTAACAAATTCTAATTGTGAAATATATTTTTTGTTCTAAATTTTAATCTTAAATGTAATTTAAATAGTTGAATCTAAAAAAGGACTTTTGGAAAATGTTTTATAGAAGGTTTTATCATGGGACAGCCGCATGGATTAGGGGAGTAACCCAAAAATACAAAATATCAAAACAAACCACGAAATTAAATAATAAAACGGAGACAGAGATATATTTTTTAAACAAAATAATATAGCTAACTTTTATCTATTAATTGTTTTAGGTGATGTAGTTTATGTAAAATATAAAAATGAACCTTGGCACAATATAAATTTAATGTCATGTTTTATTGATACTTAGAAAAAGTAACAAACATTTCAAAAGTCAGATCTTTGAGATCATTATTAAAAAAATATAACATTTTAAATCCGAACTCCTCTATAAATATTAAAATTATAAATTCCTAATCTACTTTAACAAAAGATATATCATATTAAGTTTAATACTATTAATGTTAGGAATAATCATGACTTTGAGATAAATAGAACAAAAATGTTTAATTCCAAATATAGTTAATTATAGAGCAATATATAATAAATGATTTTGTACTTACCAAAAATAAGCCTTGCCACTTTATATCTTGGTAATGTAGCTGCCGCGGGCGGCGGGCCCCCGGCGGCGACTCACTGTCCACGGAAGACGGGAAGAGAGAAAAAATGGAGAGGGGCTTATTTCGTGTTTTCTCTTTACGCGGAACATCTTGGCTGGAACCCAATGACCTAAAAATGAGGGGCGCGCTGTCTCTACCCACCATACCGAAACCCGCGAATTTACGTTATGAAAACCGGTTCCTTCAGCCAACCACTTAGAACATGCACGATTTACGAACCTTGGGTTACGAATAAAACCACAGGAATAACACAGAACAACCTCTTTTCGCGCCTTTATTTTACCCCTCTTACTTGCCTCCCGCTCGTCGGCCATTGCCTCTGCCCTAAACGGGGAGTCTAGCATCCACTCCTTGGGTATCCATAATGGAGGAGAGGACTGAAAGGGGGAAAACCAAGCATGGACGCGCCCAGGAAAATACCAAGGAGGATAGGAAGGGAGGCGAAGTAGGAGGGATGAACGCGGCAGCATCCTTGTAAGAAGCTTAGCGGCGGGAAAATTTCGGAAAAATGGCGGCTAGACGTAGCGTAGCTGCCGCAATCTTGCCGCCATTCATCCCTCCTACTTCGCCTCCCTTCCTATCCTCCGTGAAAATACCGCGAAAAAGAGTGTATAACTAGGTAAAAGAAAATTCAAAAACTGGAATCTTTCCGATTCTTCATTATTAACTATTCGACAATAAGGATTTTACCACTTATGACGTCAGAGGGGCAATATATTATAATAAAGAAATATATATAAAGACAGCCAAATAACATTTCCCGGAAATACTGTGTTGCGCAGTGCGCCATTATAAGAGCGTTTGATTTTTGATTTCAAGAGAGAAGTGGGCCGATCCCGGATTTACTGCAATACCAGGCCGACCCGTGGCGGAGGTGGAGCAAGCTCCGACCACTCCGCCGCCGTCCAAAAATAAGTTTAATATCTTGGGCCCCGATGGGACCCGTATCAGATATTAAGCTGATAAGAACAGATACTGAATTTGTTTATTAAAAAATCAAATTTGGTACAGTACCCTTGTCATTTTTTTCCTGCTTGTTAAATTAAATTAAGTTAGAGCAGGTCATATTTTTCTATTGCAAAAGTTTAAAAACATATTAGTTAGTGATACCATTAAAAGTTTAAAATTTTAATTTTTCACTGAAGATTTTCCTTTTTTCGCTGTTTTTTTAGGAGAGGTGCTGTGTCTGCGTTTGGAATAGGTTTGAAGAAGGTCTGTAACACGGAACTGGAGGTCGTCGATGGAACAATCAAGGGTTCTGATTCCTGAGGGAGGTTCTCTGTCGAGGCGGTTGTAGAAGATTTGTAGTTCGGCGTGCGTCAGTTTGTTAAGGTTTGGTTTGTCCCCCGGCTTCCAGGTATTTGGATCCCACCTGGGCCCGGTGGCTGAAGTGGTCTCGTCGTTGCTGCTGTCGGATTCGGATTGTTCAGGTTCGTTGCTTGTTGTTTCGGGTTTATTTTCAGGTTTATCGGGCTTTGGTGTTGTTTTCAGGGCATCGGAGTATTGGCTGGTTTTGACTGGAGGTTCTACGTTCGTTTTGGAAGGTTCTGGTGACATTAGCGTCCAGCTCTCTTCAGAGCTTTTTGAGTCGTCGGGTGCGGTAAGTATGGGTAAGTTGCTTGATTGATTTTCTTGATTTTCTTCTAGGTTATTGGCTCGAGTGGTGGCGTTGGTAAGTGCGGGTGTTGAACTTCTGGTGGTTACAGGATCCTCTGGTAATACGGGTTTTTCAGTTTCTTTCTTCTCGACTATCTGGTTTTTCTTTTTTTCACAGTCAGAGGCAACGTGCCCCTCCTGCTCGCAAAAGAAGCATTTTTTGGCAACCCCGGTATAATATACCAGGGCCCTGCTACGGCCAAAATAAAGTACGTTAGGAACAGTTTGTTTCATTTTTAATTTTACCACACGATCTCCGTTCTTTATCCCCTTTAATTCTTTATATTCATCGTGGCGATGAGCTTTGATGTCTCCGTATTGCCGCAGGGTTGTCAGAATGGAATCCCATTGGATCCATGATGGAAGCTGTTTGATGGTCAGCCAGACGCCGTCATCCTCGACGCTGGTGACTTTACAGGTCTTGTTGTTGATGGTTAATTCTCCGTAGGAGACCGCTTGTTGCAGGAAGGCCAGGGTTGTGAAGGTAAGTAAAAAGGATTCTTTACCAACAGGTTGGAGCGTTTCGATTGAATTAGGTCCGATTTTTCGGAGGAAGGTCTGGGCGACTTCAAGGAAGCCGGCGTCGACGTCTAGACGGGCAGTTCTCTTTTTCACCTCTGCAGCCATGATGGCTTTAGAGGGGTCGTCAGGAGAAGGCAAGTCCCAGGAAGGAACAGCGTCGAATGGTATTGGCAGGAATCAGCCAGGTCAGGATACAGGCGTAGAGACCCGGAACAGCAACGACAGGCAAGTAGCAGCGGCACCAGGATCAGGAACGGCAGCGGAACCAGGATCAGCAACGGAACCAGGAACAGCGGCGGCAGCTTCGGAAGCAGGAACAGGAACAGGCACGTCAGGATACCGGCAGGTAAGTCAGCATCGCAGGAACAGGCTGAGAAGCGTGAACGTCGCTTAACGGCCTTTCGGCCAAGATTTCAGCGAAATAGCTGGGAACAGATACTACACTTTGATCTTAGCCAAAAGGCCGAGAAGCGATAACCCGCTAGGAGCCGTCACTGTTTAACAAAGTAAAAAGAGAGAATTCGAGCATTTCAAATATTTCATAATTACGTCACCGAATGTTGGTCCTGGTGGGAGATGACAACGTTTGTAGCCATCGCGCGAACAAAGGAGAAGACGATATCTTGAATCCGTGAAATAGAGGTACACCGCCAGGCCCGGACTGGCACTTTTGGGGTCATCGGCTAGAGACAGTAGAGTGGGCCACTTTACCGGGCCGTATGGAAAAAAAATCTAAATGGTGGTTTATAGGACCATAAATAACGTATTAAGTGTACTAGATTCTACGTGAAACGTCAAACGCGTTTAAATGACCATTTAGGAAAAATTTATTATAAGCGAATAGAGCGTTCTATAAAAGTGGACCATAACCGGTCACTTTTCATACAGACTATAGAGCTGGTTCAGCAGGACTAACAACTTTTGTTATTCTTTGGTTTAAGAGAATTCGGCTTATGTCCTGTCTTTATATGAATATTTTAGAGACGTACCTTTTAGGAGTTGTAGGAGGCACCCTAGGTGTTGAAGTATGTTTGGGGTTAAGGATATTTTCATGATCTAAGTTTCATCTTAAACACGTGGATTTGGGACTAGTATTTTCTAGAATTTTGCTTATTTGCCATCATACATTTATTACAAAAATCATTTAAAATAAGAAAAAAGGCGCGGAAAGCAAAGCCGGAAATATGTGAAGCCTAGGCTAGCAACTACGCTACTAATAAAAATTGACTGCTCTCAATTTCTTACGGGTTTGCCAGATAAATATATTTCTCTAAGACGAAAAACCGGCCAAACCTTCACCTCCTCCGAACTCCAAAGGGGGAAAGCACACCACACCAATTTTATAGATTCGTAAACGCGCCTTCCCAATCGACCGCCATCACCTTACAGTCTACGGGGAGGGTGATGAAAAAACTGGTTTGGGGGGGGGGGGATGAAATTTCTGCGGTAAAGGGCTTGCTCGTTGGTTGTCTGTACGATAATATCGGCGCCCAGTAAACGTTTCTAAAAAGAGTGTATAGAACGTTCTATTGGAGCCGCATGCAGCCGGTGGCCCTCGGCGATCACCAACCTACCAGGACCTGGCTAGTCGCGGCTTGTCCACCGCTATCAATTACACTCTAGCGGCAACGGCCATATCACGCTGAATACACCGGTTCTCGTCTGATCACCGAAGTTAAGCAGCGTCGAGCGCGGTCAGTACTTGGGAGGGAGACCACCTGGGAACACCGCGTGCCGTTGGCTACTCATTTATTTTCGCGGGATGGGATTTGCGTCTTTTAACAGGAAAATACCTTCATCCTATCATTTTGACGCTGCTTTTTTATGCAATTAAAAGTTCGCCCAGACGATAATATTATTTCGGTCAACTCTTGGCCTTTTTTTAACAACTGGCAGCATCTTTCCGTGAATAAAATACATGTTAGTATCAAAATTGAACAAAATAAAATGGCGAGAAAATTGGTTTTCATTTTATTCTACTTAAGGCTTGTACTTAAAATAGTACTAACTTACTTACTTACTTACTTACTTACTTACTTACTAACTAACTAACTAACTAACTAACTAACTAACTAACTAACTAATTAACTAACTAACTAACTAACTAACTAATTAACTAACTAACTAACTAACTAACTAACTAACGTTTATCTCTAAACAAAAACATTTCCGCGGTAAAATCCACTCTGAAATGGCCTTTTCTGGTTTTGGAATGAAGTCCAAAGTTAAAATTTTATTAACAAATTCTAATTGTGAAATATATTTTTTGTTCTAAATTTTAATCTTAAATGTAATTTAAATAGTTGAATCTAAAAAAGGACTTTTGGAAAATGTTTTATAGAAGGTTTTATCATGGGACAGCCGCATGGATTAGGGGAGTAACCCAAAAATACAAAATATCAAAACAAACCACGAAATTAAATAATAAAACGGAGACAGAGATATATTTTTTAAACAAAATAATATAGCTAACTTTTATCTATTAATTGTTTTAGGTGATGTAGTTTATGTAAAATATAAAAATGAACCTTGGCACAATATAAATTTAATGTCATGTTTTATTGATACTTAGAAAAAGTAACAAACATTTCAAAAGTCAGATCTTTGAGATCATTATTAAAAAAATATAACATTTTAAATCCGAACTCCTCTATAAATATTAAAATTATAAATTCCTAATCTACTTTAACAAAAGATATATCATATTAAGTTTAATACTATTAATGTTAGGAATAATCATGACTTTGAGATAAATAGAACAAAAATGTTTAATTCCAAATATAGTTAATTATAGAGCAATATATAATAAATGATTTTGTACTTACCAAAAATAAGCCTTGCCACTTTATATCTTGGTAATGTAGCTGCCGCGGGCGGCGGGCCCCCGGCGGCGACTCACTGTCCACGGAAGACGGGAAGAGAGAAAAAATGGAGAGGGGCTTATTTCGTGTTTTCTCTTTACGCGGAACATCTTGGCTGGAACCCAATGACCTAAAAATGAGGGGCGCGCTGTCTCTACCCACCATACCGAAACCCGCGAATTTACGTTATGAAAACCGGTTCCTTCAGCCAACCACTTAGAACATGCACGATTTACGAACCTTGGGTTACGAATAAAACCACAGGAATAACACAGAACAACCTCTTTTCGCGCCTTTATTTTACCCCTCTTACTTGCCTCCCGCTCGTCGGCCATTGCCTCTGCCCTAAACGGGGAGTCTAGCATCCACTCCTTGGGTATCCATAATGGAGGAGAGGACTGAAAGGGGGAAAACCAAGCATGGACGCGCCCAGGAAAATACCAAGGAGGATAGGAAGGGAGGCGAAGTAGGAGGGATGAACGCGGCAGCATCCTTGTAAGAAGCTTAGCGGCGGGAAAATTTCGGAAAAATGGCGGCTAGACGTAGCGTAGCTGCCGCAATCTTGCCGCCATTCATCCCTCCTACTTCGCCTCCCTTCCTATCCTCCGTGAAAATACCGCGAAAAAGAGTGTATAACTAGGTAAAAGAAAATTCAAAAACTGGAATCTTTCCGATTCTTCATTATTAACTATTCGACAATAAGGATTTTACCACTTATGACGTCAGAGGGGCAATATATTATAATAAAGAAATATATATAAAGACAGCCAAATAACATTTCCCGGAAATACTGTGTTGCGCAGTGCGCCATTATAAGAGCGTTTGATTTTTGATTTCAAGAGAGAAGTGGGCCGATCCCGGATTTACTGCAATACCAGGCCGACCCGTGGCGGAGGTGGAGCAAGCTCCGACCACTCCGCCGCCGTCCAAAAATAAGTTTAATATCTTGGGCCCCGATGGGACCCGTATCAGATATTAAGCTGATAAGAACAGATACTGAATTTGTTTATTAAAAAATCAAATTTGGTACAGTACCCTTGTCATATATTCCTGTTTTTTAAGTTAGTTTAAATTAAAACAGGTCAATAATTAGTCACAAAAAATAAAAGGTAGAAAACTAATAATTTCACAAAATTAAAACCGAGGTTTACGTATAAAATTTTAAAATTTTAATTTTAAGATTTCCCTTTTTTCACTTTTTTTATTGGAGTCGTGCTGTTACGGCGTTTAGGATAATTTTGGAGGATGGATGTGATGTCGTTTTTTATATAGTCTATTTGCCAGGTGATGTATGGGGTGCGGCTTGGAGGTTCTCGTTTAATGCGTTCTAACAGTATTTGGAGTTCTTGTTTGGTGAGTTTCTTAAAATCTTGTTTATCCCCCAGTTCCCAGGTATTTGGATCCCACCTGGGACCGGTGGCTGTAGTGGTCTCGTCGTTGCTGCTGTCGGATTCGGATTCGGATTGTTCAGGGTCGTTGCTTGTTGTTTCGGGTTTATTTTCAGGTTCATCTGGTTGTGGTGGAGATTTCAAGGCGTCGGCGTATTGGCTTGTTTGGACTGGAGGATCTGGGTTCTTCTTGGATGGTTCGGGTGACGTCATCGTCCAGCTCTCTTCAGAGCTTTTTGATTCGTCGGCAGCGGTAAGTATAGGTAAGTTACTTGTTTGATTTTCTTGGTTTACTTTCAGGTTATCGTCTCGAGTGGTGGCGTTGGTGAGTATAGGTGTGGAGTTTCTGGTTATGTCAGGATCTTTGGGTAAGTCGTCGTTGGTTCGGGGTTTTGTCTTCTCGGTCGTCTGGTTATTCTTTTTTGCGTCGCAGGCAGAGGCAATGTGCCCCTCCTGATCACAAAAGAAGCACTTTTTTGAAACACCTGGGTAGTAAACCAGGGCTCGACTACGGCCAAAATAAAGAACATTAGGTATAGTTTTATTAATTCTGATTTTTACCGCTCTATCTCCATTTTTGATCCCTTTGAGTTCTTTATATTCATCTAGGCGATGGGCCTTAATTTCGCCATACTGTCGTAAGTTTGTCAATATGGCATCCCATTGTATCCATGGTTGCAGATTCTTGATTGTCAACCAGACGCCGTCATCCTCGACGCTGGTGACTTTACAGGTCTTATTGTTGATCGTTAATTCTCCGTAGGAGACTGCTTGTTTCAGGAAGGCCAGGGTTGTGAAGGTAAGTAAGTAAGATTCTTTACCAACAGGTTGAAGCATTTCGATTGAATCGGATCCGAGCTTTCCGAGGAAGGTCTGAGCGATTTCGAAGTAGCCAGCATCGACGTCCAGTCGAGCGGTCCGCTTCTTCACCTCTGCAGCCATGATGGCTTTAGAGGGGTCGTCGGGTGAAGTCAAGTCCCAGGAAGGAACAGCGTCAAGTGAAAATGGCAGGAATCGGCCAAGTCAGGATACAGCGTGGAGACCAGGAACAGCAGCGACAGGTAAGTGTCAGCAGGACCAGGACCAGGATCGGCAGCGGAATCAGGAACAGCAACGGAACCGGACACAGCAGCGGCAGCAGCAGGAGCAGGAACAGGAACAGCAACTTCAGGATACCGGCAGGTAAGTCAGCATCGCAGGAACAGGCTGAGAAGCGTATACGTCGCTTAACGGCCTTTCGGCCAAGATTTCAGCGAAATAGCTGGGAACAGATACTACACTTTGATCTTAGCCAAAAGGCCGAGAAGCGATAACCCGCTAGGAGCCGTCACTGTTTAACAAAGTAAAAAGAGAGAATTCGAGCATTTCAAATATTTCATAATTACGTCACCGAATGTTGGTCCTGGTGGGAGATGACAACGTTTGTAGCCATCGCGCGAACAAAGGAGAAGACGATATCTTGAATCCGTGAAATAGAGGTACACCGCCAGGCCCGGACTGGCACTTTTGGGGTCATCGGCTAGAGACAGTAGAGTGGGCCACTTTACCGGGCCGTATGGAAAAAAAATCTAAATGGTGGTTTATAGGACCATAAATAACGTATTAAGTGTACTAGATTCTACGTGAAACGTCAAACGCGTTTAAATGACCATTTAGGAAAAATTTATTATAAGCGAATAGAGCGTTCTATAAAAGTGGACCATAACCGGTCACTTTTCATACAGACTATAGAGCTGGTTCAGCAGGACTAACAACTTTTGTTATTCTTTGGTTTAAGAGAATTCGGCTTATGTCCTGTCTTTATATGAATATTTTAGAGACGTACCTTTTAGGAGTTGTAGGAGGCACCCTAGGTGTTGAAGTATGTTTGGGGTTAAGGATATTTTCATGATCTAAGTTTCATCTTAAACACGTGGATTTGGGACTAGTATTTTCTAGAATTTTGCTTATTTGCCATCATACATTTATTACAAAAATCATTTAAAATAAGAAAAAAGGCGCGGAAAGCAAAGCCGGAAATATGTGAAGCCTAGGCTAGCAACTACGCTACTAATAAAAATTGACTGCTCTCAATTTCTTACGGGTTTGCCAGATAAATATATTTCTCTAAGACGAAAAACCGGCCAAACCTTCACCTCCTCCGAACTCCAAAGGGGGAAAGCACACCACACCAATTTTATAGATTCGTAAACGCGCCTTCCCAATCGACCGCCATCACCTTACAGTCTACGGGGAGGGTGATGAAAAAACTGGTTTGGGGGGGGGGGGGATGAAATTTCTGCGGTAAAGGGCTTGCTCGTTGGTTGTCTGTACGATAATATCGGCGCCCAGTAAACGTTTCTAAAAAGAGTGTATAGAACGTTCTATTGGAGCCGCATGCAGCCGGTGGCCCTCGGCGATCACCAACCTACCAGGACCTGGCTAGTCGCGGCTTGTCCACCGCTATCAATTACACTCTAGCGGCAACGGCCATATCACGCTGAATACACCGGTTCTCGTCTGATCACCGAAGTTAAGCAGCGTCGAGCGCGGTCAGTACTTGGGAGGGAGACCACCTGGGAACACCGCGTGCCGTTGGCTACTCATTTATTTTCGCGGGATGGGATTTGCGTCTTTTAACAGGAAAATACCTTCATCCTATCATTTTGACGCTGCTTTTTTATGCAATTAAAAGTTCGCCCAGACGATAATATTATTTCGGTCAACTCTTGGCCTTTTTTTAACAACTGGCAGCATCTTTCCGTGAATAAAATACATGTTAGTATCAAAATTGAACAAAATAAAATGGCGAGAAAATTGGTTTTCATTTTATTCTACTTAAGGCTTGTACTTAAAATAGTACTAACTTACTTACTTACTTACTTACTTACTTACTTACTTACTAACTAACTAACTAACTAACTAACTAATTAACTAACTAACTAACTAACTAACTAATTAACTAACTAACTAACTAACTAACTAACTAACGTTTATCTCTAAACAAAAACATTTCCGCGGTAAAATCCACTCTGAAATGGCCTTTTCTGGTTTTGGAATGAAGTCCAAAGTTAAAATTTTATTAACAAATTCTAATTGTGAAATATATTTTTTGTTCTAAATTTTAATCTTAAATGTAATTTAAATAGTTGAATCTAAAAAAGGACTTTTGGAAAATGTTTTATAGAAGGTTTTATCATGGGACAGCCGCATGGATTAGGGGAGTAACCCAAAAATACAAAATATCAAAACAAACCACGAAATTAAATAATAAAACGGAGACAGAGATATATTTTTTAAACAAAATAATATAGCTAACTTTTATCTATTAATTGTTTTAGGTGATGTAGTTTATGTAAAATATAAAAATGAACCTTGGCACAATATAAATTTAATGTCATGTTTTATTGATACTTAGAAAAAGTAACAAACATTTCAAAAGTCAGATCTTTGAGATCATTATTAAAAAAATATAACATTTTAAATCCGAACTCCTCTATAAATATTAAAATTATAAATTCCTAATCTACTTTAACAAAAGATATATCATATTAAGTTTAATACTATTAATGTTAGGAATAATCATGACTTTGAGATAAATAGAACAAAAATGTTTAATTCCAAATATAGTTAATTATAGAGCAATATATAATAAATGATTTTGTACTTACCAAAAATAAGCCTTGCCACTTTATATCTTGGTAATGTAGCTGCCGCGGGCGGCGGGCCCCCGGCGGCGACTCACTGTCCACGGAAGACGGGAAGAGAGAAAAAATGGAGAGGGGCTTATTTCGTGTTTTCTCTTTACGCGGAACATCTTGGCTGGAACCCAATGACCTAAAAATGAGGGGCGCGCTGTCTCTACCCACCATACCGAAACCCGCGAATTTACGTTATGAAAACCGGTTCCTTCAGCCAACCACTTAGAACATGCACGATTTACGAACCTTGGGTTACGAATAAAACCACAGGAATAACACAGAACAACCTCTTTTCGCGCCTTTATTTTACCCCTCTTACTTGCCTCCCGCTCGTCGGCCATTGCCTCTGCCCTAAACGGGGAGTCTAGCATCCACTCCTTGGGTATCCATAATGGAGGAGAGGACTGAAAGGGGGAAAACCAAGCATGGACGCGCCCAGGAAAATACCAAGGAGGATAGGAAGGGAGGCGAAGTAGGAGGGATGAACGCGGCAGCATCCTTGTAAGAAGCTTAGCGGCGGGAAAATTTCGGAAAAATGGCGGCTAGACGTAGCGTAGCTGCCGCAATCTTGCCGCCATTCATCCCTCCTACTTCGCCTCCCTTCCTATCCTCCGTGAAAATACCGCGAAAAAGAGTGTATAACTAGGTAAAAGAAAATTCAAAAACTGGAATCTTTCCGATTCTTCATTATTAACTATTCGACAATAAGGATTTTACCACTTATGACGTCAGAGGGGCAATATATTATAATAAAGAAATATATATAAAGACAGCCAAATAACATTTCCCGGAAATACTGTGTTGCGCAGTGCGCCATTATAAGAGCGTTTGATTTTTGATTTCAAGAGAGAAGTGGGCCGATCCCGGATTTACTGCAATACCAGGCCGACCCGTGGCGGAGGTGGAGCAAGCTCCGACCACTCCGCCGCCGTCCAAAAATAAGTTTAATATCTTGGGCCCCGATGGGACCCGTATCAGATATTAAGCTGATAAGAACAGATACTGAATTTGTTTATTTAAAATTCGTTGTCATGGTTACAAATGTCCGCGTTATTAAAAAATTTAAATTATCGCGAACACTGTTTTACACACAAAATTCCAGAATTTCTGACGTCGCCTCTATCGTTAAAAGGTAAGTATTTACAATTATTCAAGTAAAAACGGGACTGAAACATTTTAAAATACAAAAGAGTTACTTTTTCACTGATTTGTTTTGGTCAAGGTAAGTGGTTTTTTTTTTGATTTCACATTCTAGGCATATTTTTTTAGTTTTAACAATTTTCTTTTCATTTTTACAGGGTAAACAGGATCCGAGGTAAGTATACGGTAAGTATAACATTTTAAGCATACCATTTTTTTTTAAAAACTATAGACATTTAATATTTACAAAATCAAAACTTTAAATAATGTAAAGTTAAAAGCGTATTAAAACTAAAGATAAAACTTAAAGAGTCATTAAAAACATATTTACATATCATATTCAGGGCCTATTTTTTCCCTTTTTTGATGTGCGATTCTGATGGGGAAGACTGTGGTCGTTTCCTGCGACTTTGCAAGGTGAGGCGCGCTTCAGTCAGTGATTCTTCACGCCATCTAAGTATTTCTGGTGACTCTGTGACCAAGCTTCGTGCACGACGGCAAAAGTTCTCTATTTCCTGTTCGGTCATTGTCGACCAATTCCAATCTCGTTCGTAGATCGGTTCTTCATATGCTGGGTTTTTCGAAATGGGAAAGAGCTCTAGAACAGGTGTGTGCTGTGGCGGAGTCTTCACTGCGTTTGCGTAGCCGTTGGACATTTGCGGCAAATCAGATGGTTTGAGGGAAGATCCTGGTGAAGAGAGACTCCAGCCATCTTCACCCCCCTCGAAACATCCTGCTTCCGGTACAGATTCTTCCATCTGTTCTTCGTGGACGGCAGCGTCTGTGATAGCTGCCCCTTCCTGTGGTGGTGGTGTGGTTTCGTTCCCCAGATTTACAGCGTCTTCGGGGGCCGGAATATGGCCCTGGATGACCGAATTTTCTGGAGCTGGTGGCGCCTTTCTTTTCTTCTTAGGACAATCCCGAACCTGATGACTGTCTTTACGACAGTAGAAGCACATTCTTTGGACACCTTGATACACGAGCTGAATGCGATGTCCGCTGATGGTCATCAGGTTCGGGATTGGGCTCTTGACCTTGACTTCAAGGCGGCGATTTCCGTTTCGGACATCTTTAAGCGGGCCTTTCTGGAAGGTTTCCCATGTTTCCGACACCACTTCGCAGTAGTTCCTCAAAGCGGCTCGCAGGAACGGTAGATCCCACCAGCAAGGCGCATCCTTCATATTGATCTGAGTCACCGGGTCTGCAACTCCAATGATACTTAGATGTTTGTCGCCGACAATTATACCGGCATCTACGGCCTTCTGATAACAGATGGCGTCCTTGAACGTAATCTGACATTCAGATTTAGCCAGCATCTGGAAGACGGTGATGCTCTTGGGGCCAATGCAGTCGAAAAGAGCTACAGCCAAATCTTCTACATTGACCCCGTCGAACTTGATTCGTGCCGTGGCCTTCTTGGAGGACGAAGGCCCGGACTGTGGCTTGCACGGCAGAGACGACACGGCAGGCATGGCGACGATGGTGGTGACCGCCGAAGCGGAAACCGGATACTCAGGAACCGCTGGGAGGAGCCAAACAGCGACTGGAACGCAGGAGCAGGAACAGGAACTTCAACTGGAACAGGATCTGGGTCGGTGTAGAATGCCGACTCAGCTTGGCAGATAGACGAGCAGGTACGTATAACTCGCCTTAAAGGCGTATAAACACTTCTCGCCCCCCGACTAAGATCTCGGTATAGAACTATTGGAAACAGATACTACACTTTGATCTTAGCCAAAAGGCCGAGAAGCGATAACCCGCTAGGAGCCGTCACTGTTTAACAAAGTAAAAAGAGAGAATTCGAGCATTTCAAATATTTCATAATTACGTCACCGAATGTTGGTCCTGGTGGGAGATGACAACGTTTGTAGCCATCGCGCGAACAAAGGAGAAGACGATATCTTGAATCCGTGAAATAGAGGTACACCGCCAGGCCCGGACTGGCACTTTTGGGGTCATCGGCTAGAGACAGTAGAGTGGGCCACTTTACCGGGCCGTATGGAAAAAAAATCTAAATGGTGGTTTATAGGACCATAAATAACGTATTAAGTGTACTAGATTCTACGTGAAACGTCAAACGCGTTTAAATGACCATTTAGGAAAAATTTATTATAAGCGAATAGAGCGTTCTATAAAAGTGGACCATAACCGGTCACTTTTCATACAGACTATAGAGCTGGTTCAGCAGGACTAACAACTTTTGTTATTCTTTGGTTTAAGAGAATTCGGCTTATGTCCTGTCTTTATATGAATATTTTAGAGACGTACCTTTTAGGAGTTGTAGGAGGCACCCTAGGTGTTGAAGTATGTTTGGGGTTAAGGATATTTTCATGATCTAAGTTTCATCTTAAACACGTGGATTTGGGACTAGTATTTTCTAGAATTTTGCTTATTTGCCATCATACATTTATTACAAAAATCATTTAAAATAAGAAAAAAGGCGCGGAAAGCAAAGCCGGAAATATGTGAAGCCTAGGCTAGCAACTACGCTACTAATAAAAATTGACTGCTCTCAATTTCTTACGGGTTTGCCAGATAAATATATTTCTCTAAGACGAAAAACCGGCCAAACCTTCACCTCCTCCGAACTCCAAAGGGGGAAAGCACACCACACCAATTTTATAGATTCGTAAACGCGCCTTCCCAATCGACCGCCATCACCTTACAGTCTACGGGGAGGGTGATGAAAAAACTGGTTTGGGGGGGGGGATGAAATTTCTGCGGTAAAGGGCTTGCTCGTTGGTTGTCTGTACGATAATATCGGCGCCCAGTAAACGTTTCTAAAAAGAGTGTATAGAACGTTCTATTGGAGCCGCATGCAGCCGGTGGCCCTCGGCGATCACCAACCTACCAGGACCTGGCTAGTCGCGGCTTGTCCACCGCTATCAATTACACTCTAGCGGCAACGGCCATATCACGCTGAATACACCGGTTCTCGTCTGATCACCGAAGTTAAGCAGCGTCGAGCGCGGTCAGTACTTGGGAGGGAGACCACCTGGGAACACCGCGTGCCGTTGGCTACTCATTTATTTTCGCGGGATGGGATTTGCGTCTTTTAACAGGAAAATACCTTCATCCTATCATTTTGACGCTGCTTTTTTATGCAATTAAAAGTTCGCCCAGACGATAATATTATTTCGGTCAACTCTTGGCCTTTTTTTAACAACTGGCAGCATCTTTCCGTGAATAAAATACATGTTAGTATCAAAATTGAACAAAATAAAATGGCGAGAAAATTGGTTTTCATTTTATTCTACTTAAGGCTTGTACTTAAAATAGTACTAACTTACTTACTTACTTACTTACTTACTTACTTACTTACTAACTAACTAACTAACTAACTAACTAATTAACTAACTAACTAACTAACTAACTAATTAACTAACTAACTAACTAACTAACTAACTAACGTTTATCTCTAAACAAAAACATTTCCGCGGTAAAATCCACTCTGAAATGGCCTTTTCTGGTTTTGGAATGAAGTCCAAAGTTAAAATTTTATTAACAAATTCTAATTGTGAAATATATTTTTTGTTCTAAATTTTAATCTTAAATGTAATTTAAATAGTTGAATCTAAAAAAGGACTTTTGGAAAATGTTTTATAGAAGGTTTTATCATGGGACAGCCGCATGGATTAGGGGAGTAACCCAAAAATACAAAATATCAAAACAAACCACGAAATTAAATAATAAAACGGAGACAGAGATATATTTTTTAAACAAAATAATATAGCTAACTTTTATCTATTAATTGTTTTAGGTGATGTAGTTTATGTAAAATATAAAAATGAACCTTGGCACAATATAAATTTAATGTCATGTTTTATTGATACTTAGAAAAAGTAACAAACATTTCAAAAGTCAGATCTTTGAGATCATTATTAAAAAAATATAACATTTTAAATCCGAACTCCTCTATAAATATTAAAATTATAAATTCCTAATCTACTTTAACAAAAGATATATCATATTAAGTTTAATACTATTAATGTTAGGAATAATCATGACTTTGAGATAAATAGAACAAAAATGTTTAATTCCAAATATAGTTAATTATAGAGCAATATATAATAAATGATTTTGTACTTACCAAAAATAAGCCTTGCCACTTTATATCTTGGTAATGTAGCTGCCGCGGGCGGCGGGCCCCCGGCGGCGACTCACTGTCCACGGAAGACGGGAAGAGAGAAAAAATGGAGAGGGGCTTATTTCGTGTTTTCTCTTTACGCGGAACATCTTGGCTGGAACCCAATGACCTAAAAATGAGGGGCGCGCTGTCTCTACCCACCATACCGAAACCCGCGAATTTACGTTATGAAAACCGGTTCCTTCAGCCAACCACTTAGAACATGCACGATTTACGAACCTTGGGTTACGAATAAAACCACAGGAATAACACAGAACAACCTCTTTTCGCGCCTTTATTTTACCCCTCTTACTTGCCTCCCGCTCGTCGGCCATTGCCTCTGCCCTAAACGGGGAGTCTAGCATCCACTCCTTGGGTATCCATAATGGAGGAGAGGACTGAAAGGGGGAAAACCAAGCATGGACGCGCCCAGGAAAATACCAAGGAGGATAGGAAGGGAGGCGAAGTAGGAGGGATGAACGCGGCAGCATCCTTGTAAGAAGCTTAGCGGCGGGAAAATTTCGGAAAAATGGCGGCTAGACGTAGCGTAGCTGCCGCAATCTTGCCGCCATTCATCCCTCCTACTTCGCCTCCCTTCCTATCCTCCGTGAAAATACCGCGAAAAAGAGTGTATAACTAGGTAAAAGAAAATTCAAAAACTGGAATCTTTCCGATTCTTCATTATTAACTATTCGACAATAAGGATTTTACCACTTATGACGTCAGAGGGGCAATATATTATAATAAAGAAATATATATAAAGACAGCCAAATAACATTTCCCGGAAATACTGTGTTGCGCAGTGCGCCATTATAAGAGCGTTTGATTTTTGATTTCAAGAGAGAAGTGGGCCGATCCCGGATTTACTGCAATACCAGGCCGACCCGTGGCGGAGGTGGAGCAAGCTCCGACCACTCCGCCGCCGTCCAAAAATAAGTTTAATATCTTGGGCCCCGATGGGACCCGTATCAGATATTAAGCTGATAAGAACAGATACTTTTAATTGTTTATTAAAAGCTTCGTTAATTTTACATTTTTACATGTTTACGTTTGTTGTATTTGTTCGCGTTTTTACTTAATTAAATTATTGCGAACAAAAGTCAAGTTCATAGTCGATCAAGGTAAGTATAGTTATTAGGCATATAATTAATTTTTTTTTGCAGGGTTTAAACAGTGAGTTACGTAAAGTTAAAAACTTTAAAACAAAACACTAAGAAATAATCGAGATAAAAAAACTTAATTTTAAAATTAAAGGTGACGAATAAAATATGTGAATAATACACTAAAATACATTTTAAAAATATATTAAAAGTGTATTAGAAACATATGTGCAAAATTCAGTATGTTACGTATTCTGCATATATATCTTGTTCGGGTGTGCTTTTGGCGGCGCTGGCGAATGACTTCTTCTCCTCGTTCCGGGTCTTTCCCTTCTTGGCCTCTCTTTCCGGAGAGGTGTGGATACGCCGTTTTGAAAATTTTGCTTGTGCTGCGTTGATGATCTCGATCCATTCCTTTTTCCTTGCATTGTCTATGTCGTCTGCTGTCTGAACGTGTGTCTTAAATTCTTGAAGTTTTGCCTGTGAATATTTCTTGATGGTTTCTACTGAGGACGGTGAGATGGGTAGGTATTTCGGTCGTGGTTCCTGGTGGTCGCTGGGTGATGCCTCTTGTGGTGCTGCTGCTTCTGCTAATGGATCGTGTTCTTTAGCAGAAGTACTGCCGCCTGTCTCCTGGACGCGCTCGGGCTCATCCTTCGGAGACTCTTTCTGGCCTTCCTCCATGGGTTGGTTCCGCTCTGCTTGCCTGGCTCGTTTGATTTCGCAAGTTGAGGTGTTGTGGCCTTCTTGGTCGCAAAAAAAGCATTTCTTTACGACGCCTGTATAGTATATTAACGCCCTGCTGCGTCCAAAAAAGAGCACATTAGGGATGGTTTTCGACATGATGATTTTTACGGAGCGGTCGCCATTTCTAAGTCCTTTTAATTCGGGGTATTCGTCTAGTCGGTGAGCTTTGATGGTTCCGTATGGTCGTAATGTGGTAAGTATGGCATCCCATTGAATCCAGGAGGGCAGGTTCTTGATGGTTAACCAGACACCGTCGTCGTCGATGCTGGTTATCGTGCAGGGTTTCCCATTTATAATCAGCTCCCCATAGGAGACAGCTTGCTGGAGGAAGGCCAGAGTGGTAAAGGTAAGAAGGTAGCAGTTTTTCCCAACAGGTTGAAGAGTCTCCAAACACTGAGGTCCAAGTTTAGAGTAGAAGGTTTGAGCAACGTCCAGGAATCCGGCGTCGACTTCAAGCCGGGCAGTCCGCTTCTTCACCTCTGCAGCCATGATGGCTTTAGAGGGGTCGTCGGGTAAAGTCAAGTCCCAGGAAGGAACAGCGTCAAGTGGAAATGGCAGGAATCGGCCAAGTCAGGATACAGCGTGGAGACCAGGAACAGCAGCGACAGGTAAGTGTCAGCAGGACCAGGACCAGGAACAGCAGCGGAGTCAGGAACAGCAGAGGAACCGGAAACAGCAGCGGCAGCTTCAGAAGCAGGAACAGGAACGTCAGGATACCGGCAGGGAAGTCAGCATCGCAGGAACTAGCTGTATAGCTGGAAAACTCGCTTAACGGCCTTTCGGCCAAGATTTCAGCGAAATAGCTGGGAACAGATACTACACTTTGATCTTAGCCAAAAGGCCGAGAAGCGATAACCCGCTAGGAGCCGTCACTGTTTAACAAAGTAAAAAGAGAGAATTCGAGCATTTCAAATATTTCATAATTACGTCACCGAATGTTGGTCCTGGTGGGAGATGACAACGTTTGTAGCCATCGCGCGAACAAAGGAGAAGACGATATCTTGAATCCGTGAAATAGAGGTACACCGCCAGGCCCGGACTGGCACTTTTGGGGTCATCGGCTAGAGACAGTAGAGTGGGCCACTTTACCGGGCCGTATGGAAAAAAAATCTAAATGGTGGTTTATAGGACCATAAATAACGTATTAAGTGTACTAGATTCTACGTGAAACGTCAAACGCGTTTAAATGACCATTTAGGAAAAATTTATTATAAGCGAATAGAGCGTTCTATAAAAGTGGACCATAACCGGTCACTTTTCATACAGACTATAGAGCTGGTTCAGCAGGACTAACAACTTTTGTTATTCTTTGGTTTAAGAGAATTCGGCTTATGTCCTGTCTTTATATGAATATTTTAGAGACGTACCTTTTAGGAGTTGTAGGAGGCACCCTAGGTGTTGAAGTATGTTTGGGGTTAAGGATATTTTCATGATCTAAGTTTCATCTTAAACACGTGGATTTGGGACTAGTATTTTCTAGAATTTTGCTTATTTGCCATCATACATTTATTACAAAAATCATTTAAAATAAGAAAAAAGGCGCGGAAAGCAAAGCCGGAAATATGTGAAGCCTAGGCTAGCAACTACGCTACTAATAAAAATTGACTGCTCTCAATTTCTTACGGGTTTGCCAGATAAATATATTTCTCTAAGACGAAAAACCGGCCAAACCTTCACCTCCTCCGAACTCCAAAGGGGGAAAGCACACCACACCAATTTTATAGATTCGTAAACGCGCCTTCCCAATCGACCGCCATCACCTTACAGTCTACGGGGAGGGTGATGAAAAAACTGGTTTGGGGGGGGGGGGATGAAATTTCTGCGGTAAAGGGCTTGCTCGTTGGTTGTCTGTACGATAATATCGGCGCCCAGTAAACGTTTCTAAAAAGAGTGTATAGAACGTTCTATTGGAGCCGCATGCAGCCGGTGGCCCTCGGCGATCACCAACCTACCAGGACCTGGCTAGTCGCGGCTTGTCCACCGCTATCAATTACACTCTAGCGGCAACGGCCATATCACGCTGAATACACCGGTTCTCGTCTGATCACCGAAGTTAAGCAGCGTCGAGCGCGGTCAGTACTTGGGAGGGAGACCACCTGGGAACACCGCGTGCCGTTGGCTACTCATTTATTTTCGCGGGATGGGATTTGCGTCTTTTAACAGGAAAATACCTTCATCCTATCATTTTGACGCTGCTTTTTTATGCAATTAAAAGTTCGCCCAGACGATAATATTATTTCGGTCAACTCTTGGCCTTTTTTTAACAACTGGCAGCATCTTTCCGTGAATAAAATACATGTTAGTATCAAAATTGAACAAAATAAAATGGCGAGAAAATTGGTTTTCATTTTATTCTACTTAAGGCTTGTACTTAAAATAGTACTAACTTACTTACTTACTTACTTACTTACTTACTTACTAACTAACTAACTAACTAACTAACTAATTAACTAACTAACTAACTAACTAACTAATTAACTAACTAACTAACTAACTAACTAACTAACGTTTATCTCTAAACAAAAACATTTCCGCGGTAAAATCCACTCTGAAATGGCCTTTTCTGGTTTTGGAATGAAGTCCAAAGTTAAAATTTTATTAACAAATTCTAATTGTGAAATATATTTTTTGTTCTAAATTTTAATCTTAAATGTAATTTAAATAGTTGAATCTAAAAAAGGACTTTTGGAAAATGTTTTATAGAAGGTTTTATCATGGGACAGCCGCATGGATTAGGGGAGTAACCCAAAAATACAAAATATCAAAACAAACCACGAAATTAAATAATAAAACGGAGACAGAGATATATTTTTTAAACAAAATAATATAGCTAACTTTTATCTATTAATTGTTTTAGGTGATGTAGTTTATGTAAAATATAAAAATGAACCTTGGCACAATATAAATTTAATGTCATGTTTTATTGATACTTAGAAAAAGTAACAAACATTTCAAAAGTCAGATCTTTGAGATCATTATTAAAAAAATATAACATTTTAAATCCGAACTCCTCTATAAATATTAAAATTATAAATTCCTAATCTACTTTAACAAAAGATATATCATATTAAGTTTAATACTATTAATGTTAGGAATAATCATGACTTTGAGATAAATAGAACAAAAATGTTTAATTCCAAATATAGTTAATTATAGAGCAATATATAATAAATGATTTTGTACTTACCAAAAATAAGCCTTGCCACTTTATATCTTGGTAATGTAGCTGCCGCGGGCGGCGGGCCCCCGGCGGCGACTCACTGTCCACGGAAGACGGGAAGAGAGAAAAAATGGAGAGGGGCTTATTTCGTGTTTTCTCTTTACGCGGAACATCTTGGCTGGAACCCAATGACCTAAAAATGAGGGGCGCGCTGTCTCTACCCACCATACCGAAACCCGCGAATTTACGTTATGAAAACCGGTTCCTTCAGCCAACCACTTAGAACATGCACGATTTACGAACCTTGGGTTACGAATAAAACCACAGGAATAACACAGAACAACCTCTTTTCGCGCCTTTATTTTACCCCTCTTACTTGCCTCCCGCTCGTCGGCCATTGCCTCTGCCCTAAACGGGGAGTCTAGCATCCACTCCTTGGGTATCCATAATGGAGGAGAGGACTGAAAGGGGGAAAACCAAGCATGGACGCGCCCAGGAAAATACCAAGGAGGATAGGAAGGGAGGCGAAGTAGGAGGGATGAACGCGGCAGCATCCTTGTAAGAAGCTTAGCGGCGGGAAAATTTCGGAAAAATGGCGGCTAGACGTAGCGTAGCTGCCGCAATCTTGCCGCCATTCATCCCTCCTACTTCGCCTCCCTTCCTATCCTCCGTGAAAATACCGCGAAAAAGAGTGTATAACTAGGTAAAAGAAAATTCAAAAACTGGAATCTTTCCGATTCTTCATTATTAACTATTCGACAATAAGGATTTTACCACTTATGACGTCAGAGGGGCAATATATTATAATAAAGAAATATATATAAAGACAGCCAAATAACATTTCCCGGAAATACTGTGTTGCGCAGTGCGCCATTATAAGAGCGTTTGATTTTTGATTTCAAGAGAGAAGTGGGCCGATCCCGGATTTACTGCAATACCAGGCCGACCCGTGGCGGAGGTGGAGCAAGCTCCGACCACTCCGCCGCCGTCCAAAAATAAGTTTAATATCTTGGGCCCCGATGGGACCCGTATCAGATATTAAGCTGATAAGAACAGATACTAAAGTATTTTATTAATTTTCAAAAAGTTTACAGCACAGTACTTGTTTTTAAAATTGTTTTTAGGTTTAGTTTAAATTAAACAATTTTCCGCTAGTTACAGAATTTGTGCACAGATGGCACTTGTCGAATTCTCTTATTTACATGTTTCATAGTCTATTTACACTGGTTTTTTTAAAATTATATACATCATTACAATATTGTTTTTATTCCGATTTGTATGTTCTAATTTTACACTAGAAAAGTTAACACCAAAGATCTAGGTCTCAATTAATTTCTTTTAGATATAGCGATAATTAAATTGTTTTGATTATTTCCTATTTACACAAGTTGCGGTCTATTTAAAAACATTTAAAAAAATCATTTCTATATATATTTATTTACAATTTCAGTTTCGCACTAAAAATTTTTGATTTTTAAGAACCAAATTACATTAAAATAAAATTCTAAGTTTCGACTGACGGCGCTCAATTATTGGGAGATCTAAGTTGGCCCAAAGGTCCCCAAACTGCCCCTCGGGAAGACGTTTTTGGTCCAAGCGGGCTTTTCGAAGAAGATTACTTCGAACTCTTTCCAAAACAACTTTAGCGGACTCGAATCGATTGTCAAAGACCGCTTCGTTGCGCACTCTCCAGATCTGATAATTGATCTCAGTTATAAGTATAATTAGTATATTTGTCAAAGGAAGTGGTATTGGGAGAGGAGCCAAATAAATGATAGTTCGCCACTGTATAAAGGGTATTTTAATGAAGTTTCGTAGATGATTTCTCAATAGTTTGGCGTTTTCACATTCGTAAAATATGTGAATTAGGGTTTCGTTGGCGGGACATCTCGGGCATTTTCTCGTTTTACCGATCTGTCTTGACACGAGGGTATCCCTTGTCGGCAGGGCGTCATGAACGATACGGTATGCCAGGTCCCTTCGAGAACTTTCGATGCGCGGATTGTGAATCCTTTGGAAAGTGACCTTCCAGTCAAGCTGTGGCTGAAAGGAACAGATTCTCGGTCTGGTTTCTGTTCGCAGGAGATTCTTCACCTGATTATTGCTGGTTTTAAAAAAATCAAAGTTAGTGTCTTTCTGGTTAATAACCACTGCGTAATTCTTCATGTCCTTATAAGCGGGATGTATAGTTCCGGCATGAGATATCTGAAAATTCCATGGTATCTTGAAAATCGACTTACTGGCCGTTGATAAATTGTATACGATTGACTGGGCTACTGGGTGCGGTGCTGCTTTCAAACATGCCAAGTACCGTGTGAGCGAGAGTGATTTAATCTCCAAGGCGACATCTGGAATTCCCAAGCCGCCTTCTGGTTTAGGCAGACTCGTCGTCGTTCTCGCGATTGCTTCGTGTCGGCCATCCCAGACAAACTTGAAAATTTGACGGGTGACTTCTTTTAGTTGGACTTCGTTGAGTTTTATAAACGGGGTGCCATATGTTAGCCTCGGAAGCGCTACCTGTCGGACTAGTTGGACTTTCGTTCGCCAAGACATGGGTAGGTTCGCCCACGCTTGGAATGACTCTACAAACTTCTGAATTAACTGAAGCGTAGTTTTTTTGTCCACGCCCTGTCCATTGAAATGGAGGCCCATGATTTTTATCGGCTCCGTTGTTAGATGGACCGTTACTGCTTGCGGTATTTCGTCAGTGGGCTTTACTCCCAGGACCATTAATCTTGTCTTGTCAACGTTAAGTTTACTCCCTGACTCCGCGCAAAATTCGGAAAAAACGTCCAACGTCGCGACCACAGACTGGGCGTCATTCAAGAGCATATTGGCATCGTCTGCATGCGCGATATATTTTTCTTCGTCTTGTGGATGTCCTGGACAATTCAGACCTCGTATATTAGGCGACGCCTTTATGGCTATCAATACTGGTTCCAGTGCCAAACAGAAAAGGACGGGTGATAAAGGGCAGCCTTGTCGCACCCCACGTAGTACTGGAAATTCATCGGTAAGGTTATTATTCACGAGAACTTGACTGGTATTGTCTTTGTACAGGAGCTGAAACCAAGATATAAACTCGGTCCCAAATCCGAATTTCCTCAGAACATTCCAGATAAATTGGTGATCTAGACGGTCAAACGCCTTTTCGAAGTCAATGGCCAACAGGTAGCCCGATTGCCTCCTTTCGTTGTAGGAATTTATGATGTCTCGTAACATTACCAAATTGTTAATTGGCTGGCGGCCTCGTACTCCACATGACTGGTTCACACCGACCAGTTGTTGCGTGAATCGGGAAATTCGTAGCTCGATTACCTTCGCTAAGAGTTTACGATCAAAATTGAGGAGGGTGATCGGCCTCCACTTGGCCGGTTCCGCTTTGTTGGGCACATCTTTACACAGGAGCGTTACGACGCCCTTTCTGAAAGAGGGTGGTAAAGACTTCGTACAAAGAATAGCATTAAAAATTCTCGTAAGAACAACTCGAAGAGTAGGCCAAATAAATTTATACAGCTCCATCGGGAGTCCATCTCCACCTGGGGCTTTTCCACTGTTCATGTGTTTGAGAGCTTGGTCGAGTTCGGCCTCTAAGAGTGGTTCTGTAAGCGAATCCGAATCTTCTGGTAAGACTTTAGGTAGAGTATCTGGCAACGAATTCAGGAAGGTACCCGAAGTTCTTTCTGCGCGATAAAGGTCCCTATAAAATTCTACAAATGTAGTTTCAATTACGGTTTTTTCCGTACTGATCCCCTGGGGTGTGTTTACGGAACTAATTTCTATTCGTTTCTTCGGAGGCCGGAATCTCCGATAGAATGCCGCTGAAAATGTGTCTTCCCCCGTTAACGCTTCTACCTGGGCCGAGTCTAATCGGTCTTGGTATTGTCGGTGGTACTCTTCGTGAATTAAAGCTTGAATTTCGTCTTTCGCCGATACAACTTCTATTGTTTGTACAGCAACACGTGAAAGTTTCTCTAACGCCCATCTCAGAAAAGCTAGACGTCGACGTTTATCGGCTGCCGCTTGCTTGCTTAATTGTACGAGTATGTTTTTAACGCTTAATTTTGCATTTTCCCAGTCGTCTACTGTACACACGTCCCTCAGAGTGGCTTCGAGTTGAGGTTTTAGCTGCGCCGCGATTTCTTTGTCAGTAAGTAGCGATTTATTCATTCGCCAAATTCCCGCTCCCCTCGGTTGTAGCTCGGAGACCCCCAAGCCAATTGTAATTAGATCATGGTCGGATATGACAGTATTTGGGCTACCTATTTTAACAATATCTGCCGAATTAATTTTAAGCGTATCTGAATCGGATACATACACCCTGTCTATTCGGGATGCGAGATTATCTTTCCGCCAAGTATATTCCAACTTGGACGGATATTTGAGTCTATATATATCGAGTAGCGCGTAATCTTGAACGACATTTTTTAACTCTACAACACTTAAATCGTTGGGTATTCCTATACCAATACGGTCTAAGGGGGGGTTTTCAACACAATTAAAATCTCCCCCTAATATAACATTATCGTATTTACCATCAAAAAATTCAAATAAATTAGTAAAAAACAACCGACGCTCTTTTGGTTTATTAGGTGCGTAAATTGAGATAAGTCTGATACTTCTGTTAAAAAATTTAAAATTTAAACTTAAAACTCGTCCTTGATAATCTGTACGAATGTTTTTAACGTTATCTTTGTATTTAGTTTTGACTAAAATGGCTACCCCGCATGATTGCGACGATATGGCGCTACTATAAAAAATTACTCCATCTATAAATATTTTTCTGATGGATTTCCAATCGTCTAATTGCCGCCAGTGCGTTTCCTGTAGAAACAAAATATCCAAGTTTTCGCCCAGAAAAATTGACGCTATTTCCGCCTGTTTATTCTTGCATTTTAAACCATTCACGTTTAGGCTTCCAATTTTTAGATTAGTCATAAAAAGTTTGTATAGTTCTTAAAATGTAAATAAATGTTCTCTCTTTCTTGTAAATAACTGTTTTTAAAGTCAATAAGTTAAAAATACGGTAATTTTACTTACGCGTACCACGGGAGGGTCCTTTAACTGTTCTTTTGTTCGGGCTTGACACCCCTGGACTGGCGTTTCTCTTTTTTGTTTCACGCACAGCTACACCGGAAGTAGGCGTTGTCGACTGAGCTATTCCCGAATACGACCTGTTAGCGTCCATGTTGTCGGTACTATCCTTGACGACTTCTGCGAGGTTGTCCTCGGCGTCCTCCATGTTGCTGTCGGAGTCCTCGCTTTCCGACAACCTAGTTGGCTTAGCCGATTTTGGGCTGGTGTTTCCTTCATCAATAATTAGGTTTCCATCAGTTGACTTATCACCTGATTCGGACGACCTGAGAGTTGGCTCTTCTCCCTCGGGGTCTGAACCAACAGCCTTTGGGTGTTCTTTCTCCTCTGCACTGGATAAAGGCGGGAACTCCGTGGTGTTGAGCAAGGTCTCCTCCGGAGTCTTTTCTTTGGCTGTCTGCGCCTGGCGGTCTCTGACTACTGGGCATTCCTTTCTAGTGTGACCCGTTTCGTTGCAGGCAAAACAACGTTTTTCCACCCCGTTATAGTAAATAAGGGCACGATGAACCTTGGAAAACGTCATTACATTTGGAATCGGTTTCGTCATCTGGATCTTTATCAGTCTAGTGCCAGACTTCACTCCCGGGAAATCTCCATACTCTTCAAATTTGTGACTTATAACCTTGCCATACGGCGCCAACGAGGAGCTCACAGAATCCCATTGGAGCCAACGAGGTAAATTTCGGACAGTGATCCAACGCCCACTATCATCCAAACTTGTTAATGGACAATCTCGGCCATTAACGCTGATTTTTCCCAAGTCGAAAGCTTTCGCAGCACTCGAGATATTGGTAAACGTCACCATAAAGATGCCTTTGCCCATCGGCTGAATGGTGTCGACTGTCCTCGGTCCGATATTTTCATAGATCGCACGAAGGACATCTTGGTACGGGAAATCCGCTTCCAAACGGCCAGTCTTTTTACGCTCCGCAGTGGCACCCGCCATGACTGCGGG